>NC_088405.1:102801362-102931362 GCF_034236695.1 Oncorhynchus nerka
GGAGCCTAGTGTTTGTGTGTAACATGTTCTGGGAGCCTAGTGTTTGTGTGTAACATGTTCTGGGAGCCTAGTGTTTGTGTGTATGTTATGTAACATGTTCTGGGAGCCTAGTGTTTGTGTGTAACATGTTCTGGGAGCCTAGTGTTTGTGTGTAACATGTTCTGGGAGCCTAGTGTTTGTGTGTAACATGTTCTGGGAGCCTAGTGTTTGTGTGTAACATGTTCTGGGAGCCTAGCATGTTCTGGGAGTGTTTTGTGTGTAACATGTTCTGGGAGCCTAGTGTTTGTGTGTAACATGTTCTGGGAGCCTAGTGTTTGTGTATATGTTATGTAACATGTTCTGGGAGCCTAGTGTTTGTGTTTGTGTGTAACATGTTCTGGGAGCCTAGTGTTTGTGTGTATGTAACATGTTCTGGGAGCCTAGTGTTTGTGTGTAACATGTTCTGGGAGCCTAGTGTTTGTGTGTAACATGTTCTGGGAGCCTAGTGTTTGTGTGTATGTACATGTTCTGGGAGCCTAGTGTTTGTGTGTAACATGTTCTGGGAGCCTAGTGTTTGTGTATATGTTAAACATGTTCTGGGAGCCTAGTGTTTGTGTGTATGTTATGTAACATGTTCTGGGAGCCTAGTGTTTGTGTGTAACATGTTATGGGAACATGTTCTGGGAGCCTAGTGTTTGTGTGTAACATGTTCTGGGAGCCTAGTGTTTGTGTATAACATGTTCTGGGAGCCTAGTGTTTGTGTGTATGTTCTGGGAGCCTAGTGTTTGTGTGTAACATGTTCTGGGAGCCTAGTGTTTGTGTGTAACATGTTCTGGGAGCCTAGTGTTTGTGTATGTTCTGGGAGCCTAGTTTTGTAACATGTTCTGGGAGCCTAGTGTTTGTGGTGTTCTGGGATATGTTATGTAACATGTTCTGGGAGCCTAGTGTTTGTGTGTATGTTATGTAACATGTTCTGGGAGCCTAGTGTTTGTGTATATGTTATGTAACATGTTCTGGGAGCCTAGTGTTTGTGTGTATGTTCTGGGATGTAACATGTTCTGGGAGCCTAGTGTTTGTGTATATGTTCTGGGAGCCTAGTGTAACATGTTCTGGGAGCCTAGTGTTTGTGTGTAACATGTTCTGGGAGCCTGTGTTTGTGTATAACATGTTCTGGGAGCCTAGTGTTTGTGTAACATGTTCTGGGATGTGTTTGTGTGTAACATGTAACATGTTCTGGGAGCCTAGTGTTTGTGTATATGTTCTGGGAGCCTAGTGTTTGTGTGTAACATGTTCTGGGAGCCTAGTGTTTGTGTATATGTTATGTAACATGTTCTGGGAGCCTAGTGTTTGTGTATATGTCATGTAACATGTTCTGGGAGCCTAGTGTTTGTGTGTAACATGTTCTGGGAGCCTAGTGTTTGTGTGTAACATGTTCTGGGAGCCTAGTGTTTGTGTATATGTTATGTAACATGTTCTGGGAGCCTAGTGTTTGTGTGTAACATGTTCTGGGAGCCTAGTGTTTGTGTATATGTCATGTAACATGTTCTGGGAGCCTAGTGTTTGTGTGTATGTTATGTAACATGTTCTGGGAGCCTAGTGTTTGTGTATATGTTATGTAACATGTTCTGGGAGCCTAGTGTTTGTGTGTATGTTCTGGGATGTGTTTGTGTAACATGTTCTGGGAGCCTAGTGTTTGTGTGTAACATGTTCTGGGAGCCTAGTGTTTGTGTATATGTCATGTAACATGTTCTGGGAGCCTAGTGTTTGTGTGTAACATGTTCTGGGAGCCTAGTGTTTGTGTATATGTCATGTAACATGTTCTGGGTTTGTGTATAGTTCCTAGTGTTTGTGTATATGTCATGTAACATGTTCTGGGAGCCATGTTCTGGGAGCCTGTGTTGTGTGTATGTAACATGTTCTGGGAGCCTAGTGTTTGTGTGTAACATGTTCTGGGAGCCTGTGTTTGTGTATATGTAACATGTTCTGGGAGCCTAGTGTTTGTGTATATGTCATGTAACATGTTCTGGGAGCCTAGTGTTTGTGTATGTCATGTATGTTCTGGGAAGTGTTTGTGTATAACATGTTCTGGGAGCCTAGTGTTTGTGTATAACATGTTCTATGTCATGTAACATGTTCTGGGAGCCTAGTGTTTGTGTGTAACATGTTCTGGGAGCCTAGTGTTTGTGTGTATGTTCTGGGATAGTGTTTGTGTGTAACATGTTCTGGGAGCCTAGTGTTTGTGTTATGTAACATGTTCTGGGAGCCTAGTGTTTGTGTGTAAACATGTTCTGGGAGCCTAGTGTTTGTGTATATGTTCTGGGAGCCTGTGTTTGTGTGTAACATGTTCTGGGAGCCTAGTGTTTGTGTGTAACATGTTCTGGGAGCCTAGTGTTTGTGTGTAACATGTTCTGGGAGCCTAGTGTTTGTGTGTAACATGTTCTGGGAGCCTAGTGTTTGTGTGTAACATGTTCTGGGAGCCTAGTGTTTGTGTGTAACATGTTCTGGGAGCCTAGTGTTTGTGTATAACATGTTCTGGGATAGTGTTTGTGTGTAACATGTTCTGGGAGCCTAGTGTTTGTGTAACATGTTCTGGGAGCCTGTGTTTGTGTGTAACATGTTCTGGGAGCCTAGTGTTTGTGTGTAACATGTTCTGGGAACATGTTCTGGGAGCCTAGTGTTTGTATGTTATGTAACATGTTCTGGGAGCCTAGTGTTTGTGTATATGTGTTTGTGTGTAAAATGTAACATGTTCTGGGAGCCTAGTGTTTGTGTGTAACATATATATGTTATGTAACATGTTCTGGGAGCCTAGTGTTTGTGTATAACATGTTCTGGGAGCCTAGTGTTTGTGTGTAACATGTTCTGGGAGCCTAGTGTTTGTGTGTAACATGTTCTGGGAGCCTAGTGTTTGTGTGTAACATGTTCTGGGAGCCTAGTGTTTGTGTATAACATGTTCTGGGAGCCTAGTGTTTGTGTATAACATGTTCTGGGAGCCTAGTGTTTGTGTGTAACATGTTCTGGGAGTGTTTGTGTGTAACATGTTCTGGGAGCCTGTGTTTGTGTATAACATGTAACATGTTCTGGGAGCCTAGTGTTTGTGTGTAACATGTTCTGGGAGCCTAGTGTTTGTGTGTAACATGTTCTGGGAGCCTAGTGTTTGTGTGTAACATGTTCTGGGAGCCTAGTGTTTGTGTATATGTTATGTAACATGTTCTGGGAGCCTAGTGTTTGTGTATAACATGTTTCTGGGAGCCTAGTGTTTGTGTATACATGTTCTGGGAGCCTAGTGTTTGTGTGTAACATGTTCTGGGAGCCTAGTGTTTGTGTGTAACATGTTTCTGATGTTCTGTTCTGGAGCCTAGTGTTTGTGTATACATGTAGCCTAGTGTTTGTGTATGTTATGTAACATGTTCTGGGAGCCTAGTGTTTGTGTGTGTAACATGTTCTGGGAGCCTAGTGTTTGTGTGTATGTGTAACATGTTCTGGGAGCCTAGTGTTTGTGTGTTCTGGGAGCCTAACATGTTCTGGGAGCCTAGTGTTTGTGTGTAACATGTTCTGGGAGCCTAGTGTTTGTGTGTAACATGTTCTGGGAGCCTAGTGTTTGTGTGTAACATGTTCTGGGAGCCTAGTGTTTGTGTGTAACATGTTCTGGGAGCCTAGTGTTTGTGTATAACATGTTCTGGGAGCCTAGTGTTTGTGTGTTATGTAACATGTTCTGGGAGCCTAGTGTTTGTGTATATGTTACATGTTCTGGGAGCCTAGTGTTTGTGTGTTATGTAACATGTTCTGGGAGCCTAGTGTTTGTGTGTTATGTAACATGTTCTGGGAGCCTAGTGTTTGTGTATATGTATGTAACATGTTCTGGGAGCCTAGTGTTTGTGTATATGTATGTAACATGTTCTGGGAGCCATGTTCTGGGAGTGTTTGTGTGTCATGTAACATGTTCTGGGAGCCTAGTGTTTGTGTATAACATGTTCTGGGAGCCTAGTGTTTGTGTGTATGTAACATGTTCTGGGAGCCTAGTGTTTGTGTATATGTCATGTAACATGTTCTGGGAGCCTAGTGTTTGTGTATATGTCATGTAACATGTTCTGGGAGCCTAGTGTTTGTGTATATGTTATGTAACATGTTCTGGGAGCCTAGTGTTTGTGTATATGTCATGTAACATGTTCTGGGAGCCTAGTGTTTGTGTGTATGTCATGTAACATGTTCTGGGAGCCTAGTGTTTGTGTGTAACATGTTCTGGGAGCCTAGTGTTTGTGTATATGTCATGTAACATGTTCTGGGAGCCTAGTGTTTGTGTATATGTTATGTAACATGTTCTGGGAGCCTAGTGTTTGTGTGTATGTTATGTAACATGTTCTGGGAGCCTAGTGTTTGTGTGTGTTATGTAACATGTTCTGGGAGCCTAGTGTTTGTGTAACATGTTCTGGGAGCCTAGTGTTTGTATGTAACATGTTCTGGGAGCTAGTGTTTGTGTATATGTCATGTAACATGTTCTGGGAGTGTTTGTTTGTGTGTAACATGTTCTGGGAGCCTAGTGTTTGTGTGTAACATGTTCTGGGAGCCTAGTGTTTGTGTGTAAACATGTTCTGGGAGCCTAGTGTTTGTGTATAACATGTTCTGGGATAGTGTTTGTGTGTAACATGTTCTGGGAGCCTAGTGTTTGTGTGTAACATGTTCTGGGAGCCTAGTGTTTGTGTGTAACATGTTCTGGGAGCCTAGTGTTTGTGTGTAACATGTTCTGGGAGCATGTTTGTGTGTATGTGACATGTTCTGGGAGCCTAGTGTTTGTGTGTATGTTATGTAACATGTTCTGGGAGCCTAGTGTTTGTGTGTAACATGTTCTGGGAGCCTGTGTTTGTGTGTAACATGTTCTGGGAGCCTAGTGTTTGTGTGTAACATGTTCTGGGAGCCTAGTGTTTGTGTGTAACATGTTCTGGGAGCCTAGTGTTTGTGTGTAACATGTTCTGGGAGCCTAGTGTTTGTGTGTAACATGTTCTGGGAGTTCTGGGAGCCTAGTGTTTGTGTGTAACATGTTCTGGGAGCCTAGTGTTTGTGTGTAACATGTTCTGGGAGCCTAGTGTTTGTGTATATGTGTATGTAACATGTTCTGGGAGCCTAGTGTTTGTGTATATGTTCTGGTGATGTAACATGTTCTGGGAGCCTAGTGTTTGTGTATATGTTATGTTTGTGTATGTAACATGTTCTGGGAGCCTAGTGTTTGTGTGTAACATGTTCTGGGAGCCTAGTGTTTGTGTGTAACATGTTCTGGGAGCCTAGTGTTTGTGTAACATGTTCTGGGAGCCTATGTTTGTGTGTAATGTAACATGTTCTGGGAGCCTAGTGTTTGTGTGTAACATGTTCTGGGAGCCTAGTGTTTGTGTATATGTAACATGTTCTGGGAGCCTAGTGTTTGTGTGTAACATGTTCTGGGAGCCTAGTGTTTGTGTATATGTTATGTAACATGTTCTGGGAGCCTAGTGTTTGTGTGTATGTCATGTAACATGTTCTGGGAGCCTAGTGTTTGTGTGTAACATGTTCTGGGAGCCTAGTGTTTGTGTGTAACATGTTCTGGGAGCCTAGTGTTTGTGTGTAACATGTTCTGGGAGCCTAGTGTTTGTGTGTAACATGTTCTGGGAGCCTAGTGTTTGTGTATAACATGTTCTGGGAGCCTAGTGTTTGTGTGTAACATGTTCTGGGAGCCTAGTGTTTGTGTATATGTCATGTAACATGTTCTGGGAGCCTAGTGTTTGTGTGTAACATGTTCTGGGAGCCTAGTGTTTGTGTGTAACATGTTCTGGGAGCCTAGTGTTTGTGTGTAACATGTTCTGGGAGCCTAGTGTTTGTGTGTAGTATGTAACATGTTCTGGGAGCCTGTGTTTGTGTGTAACATGTTCTGGGAGCCTAGTGTTTGTGTGTAACATGTTCTGGGAGCCTAGTGTTTGTGTGTAACATGTTCTGGGAGCCTAGTGTTTGTGTGTAACATGTTCTGGGAGCCTAGTGTTTGTGTGTAACATGTTCTGGGAGCCTAGTGTTTGTGTGTAACATGTTCTGGGAGCCTAGTGTTTGTGTGTAACATGTTCTGGGAGCCTAGTGTTTGTGTATGTTCTGTAACATGTTCTGGGAGCCTAGTGTTTGTGTGTAACATGTTCTGGGAGCCTAGTGTTTGTGTGTAACATGTTCTGGGAGCCTAGTGTTTGTGTGTAACATGTTCTGGGAGCCTAGTGTTTGTGTGTAACATGTTCTGGGAGCCTAGTGTTTGTGTGTAACATGTTCTGGGAGCCTAGTGTTTGTGTATGTAACATGTTCTGGGAGCCTAGTGTTTGTGTGTAACATGTTCATGTTCTGGGAGCCTAGTGTTTGTGTGTATGTCATGTAACATGTTCTGGGAGCCTAGTGTTTGTGTGTAACATGTTCTGGGAGCCTAGTGTTTGTGTGTAACATGTTCTGGGAGCCTAGTGTTTGTGTGTAACATGTTCTGGGAGCCTAGTGTTTGTGTGTAACATGTTCTGGGAGCCTAGTGTTTGTGTTCTGTAGTGTTTGTGTAACATGTTCTGGGAGCCTAGTGTTTGTGTGTAACATGTTCTGGGAGCCTAGTGTTTGTGTGTAACATGTTCTGGGAGCCTAGTGTTTGTGTGTAACATGTTCTGGGAGCCTAGTGTTTGTGTGTAAACATGTTCTGGGAGCCTAGTGTTTGTGTGTATGTTACATGTTCTGGGAGCCTAGTGTTTGTGTGTAACATGTTCTGGGAGCCTAGTGTTTGTGTGTAACATGTTCTGGGAGCCTGTTTTGTGTGTAACATGTTCTGGGAGCCTAGTGTGTTTGTGTGTAACATGTTCTGGGAGCCTAGTGTTTGTGTGTAACATGTTCTGGGAGCCTAGTGTTTGTGTGTAACATGTTCTGGGAGCCTAGTGTTTGTGTGTAACATGTTCTGGGAGCCTAGTGTTTGTGTGTAACATGTAAGTGTTTGTGTGTAACATGTTCTGGGAGCCTAGTGTTTGTGTAACATGTTCTGGGACATGTTCTTCTGGGAGCCTAGTGTTTGTGTGTATGTTATGTAACATGTTCTGGGAGCCTAGTGTTTGTGTGTATGTTATGTATGTAACATGTTCTGTTCTGGAGCCTAGTGTTTGTGTGTATGTTCTGGGAGCCCAGTGTTTGTGTGTAAGTCATGTAACATGTTCTGGGAGCCTAGTGTTTGTGTGTAACATGTTCTGGGAGCCTAGTGTTTGTGTATATGTTATGTAACATGTTCTGGGAGCCTAGTGTTTGTGTATATGTCATGTAACATGTTCTGGGAGCCTAGTGTTTGTGTATATGTTATGTAACATGTTCTGGGAGCCTAGTGTTTGTGTGTAACATGTTCTGGGAGCCTAGTGTTTGTGTGTAACATGTTCTGGGAGCCTAGTGTTTGTGTGTAACATGTTCTGGGAGCCTAGTGTTTGTGTGTAACATGTTCTGGGAGCCTAGTGTTTGTGTATAACATGTTCTGGGAGCCTAGTGTTTGTGTATATGTTATGTAACATGTTCTGGGAGCCTAGTGTTTGTGTGTATGTTATGTAACATGTTCTGGGAGCCTAGTGTTTGTGTGTATGTTATGTAACATGTTCTGGGAGCCTAGTGTTTGTGTATATGTCATGTAACATGTTTTGGGAGCCTAGTGTTTGTGTATATGTTATGTAACATGTTCTGGGAGCCTAGTGTTTGTGTATATGTTATGTAACATGTTCTGGGAGCCTAGTGTTTGTGTATATGTTATGTAACATGTTCTGGGAGCCTAGTGTTTGTGTATATGTTATGTAACATGTTCTGGGAGCCTAGTGTTTGTGTATATGTCATGTAACATGTTCTGGGAGCCTAGTGTTTGTGTATATGTTATGTGTTTGTGTGTAACATGTTCTGGGAGCCTAGTGTTTGTGTATATGTTATGTTCTGGGAACATGTTGTTCTGGGAGCCTAGTGTTTGTGTGTATGTTATGTAACATGTTCTGGGAGCCTAGTGTTTGTGTGTATGTTATGTAACATGTTCTGGGAGCCTAGTGTTTGTGTGTAACATGTTCTGGGAGCCTAGTGTTTGTGTGTAACATGTTCTGGGAGCCTAGTGTTTGTGTGTGACATGTTCTGGGAGCCTAGTGTTTGTGTGTAACATGTTCTGGGAGCCTAGTGTTTGTGTGTAACATGTTCTGGGAGCCTAGTGTTTGTGTGTAACATGTTCTGGGAGCCTAGTGTTTGTGTATAAGTTATGTTCTGGGAGCCTAGTGTTTGTGTGTAACATGTTCTGGGAGCCTAGTGTTTGTGTAACATATGTTATGTTCTGGGAACATGTTCTGGGAGCCTAGTGTTTGTGTATATGTTATGTAACATGTTCTGGGAGCCTAGTGTTTGTGTGTAACATGTTCTGGGAGCCTAGTGTTTGTGTATAAGTTATGTAACATGTTCTGGGAGCCTAGTGTTTGTGTGTATATGTTATGTTCTGGGAACATGTTTTGTGTGTAACTGTTCTGGAGCCTAGTGTTTGTGTATATGTTATGTAACATGTTCTGGGAGCCTAGTGTTTGTGTGTATGTTATGTAACATGTTCTGGGAGCCTAGTGTTTGTGTGTATGTTATGTAACATGTTCTGGGAGCCTAGTGTTTGTGTGTAACATGTTCTGGGAGCCTAGTGTTTGTGTGTAACATGTTCTGGGAGCCTAGTGTTTGTGTGTAACATGTTCTGGGAGCCTAGTGTTTGTGTGTAACATGTTCTGGGAGCCTAGTGTTTGTGTATAACATGTTATGTGTTTGTGTATATGTTAACATGTTCTGGGAGCCTAGTGTTTGTGTATATGTTCTGGGAGCCTGTGTTTGTGTGCTGTAACATGTTCTGGGAGCCTAGTGTTTGTTGTAACATGTTCTGGGAGCCTAGTGTTTGTGTAACATGTTCTGGGAGCCTAGTGTTTGTGTATAACATGTTATAGTGTTTGTGTGTAACATGTTCTGGGAGCCTAGTGTTTGTGTGTATGTTATGTAACATGTTCTGGGAGCCTAGTGTTTGTGTATATGTCATGTAACATGTTCTGGGAGCCTAGTGTTTGTGTGTAACATGTTCTGGGAGCCTAGTGTTTGTGTATATGTTATGTAACATGTTCTGGGAGCCTAGTGTTTGTGTATATGTTATGTAACATGTTCTGGGAGCCTAGTGTTTGTGTGTATGTTCATGTGTTTGTGTGTAACATGTTCTGGGAGCCTAACATGTTCTGGGAGCCTAGTGTTTGTGTATATGTTATGTAACATGTTCTGGGAGCCTAGTGTTTGTGTATATGTCATGTAACATGTTCTGGGAGCCTAGTGTTTGTGTATATGTCATGTAACATGTTCTGGGAGCCTAGTGTTTGTGTGTAACATGTTCTGGGAGCCTAGTGTTTGTGTGTAACATGTTCTGGGAGCCTAGTGTTTGTGTATATGTTATGTAACATGTTCTGGGAGCCTAGTGTTTGTGTGTATGTTATGTAACATGTTCTGGGAGCCTAGTGTTTTGTGTGTATGTTATGTAACATGTTCTGGGAGCCTAGTGTTTGTGTGTAAACATGTTCTGGGAGCCTAGTGTTTGTGTGTAACATGTTCTGGGAGCATGTTCTGGGAGTGTGTTTGTGTGTAACATGTTCTGGGAGCCTAGTGTTTGTGTGTAACATGTTCTGGGAGCCTAGTGTTTGTGTGTAACATGTTCTGGGAGCCTAGTGTTTGTGTGTAACATGTTCTGGGAGCCTAGTGTTTGTGTGTAACATGTTCTGGGAGCCTAGTGTTTGTGTGTTCTGGGAACATGTTCTGGGAGCCTAGTGTTTGTGTGTAACATGTTCTGGGAGCCTAGTGTTTGTGTGTAACATGTTCTGGGAGCCTAGTGTTTGTGTATATGTCATGTAACATGTTCTGGGAGCCTAGTGTTTGTGTATATGTTATGTAACATGTTCTGGGAGCCTAGTGTTTGTGTATATGTCATGTAACATGTTCTGGGAGCCTAGTGTTTGTGTGTAACATGTTCTGGGAGCCTAGTGTTTGTGTGTATGTCATGTAACATGTTCTGGGAGCCTAGTGTTTGTGTGTAACATGTTCTGGGAGCCTAGTGTTTGTGTGTATGTTATGTAACATGTTCTGGGAGCCTAGTGTTTGTGTATATGTAACATGTTCTGGGAGCCTAGTGTTTGTGTATATGTTATGTAACATGTTCTGGGAGCCTAGTGTTTGTGTATGTAACATGTTCTGGGAGCCTAGTGTTTGTGTGTATGTTACATGTTCTGGGAGCCTAGTGTTTGTGTGTAACATGTTCTGGGAGCCTAGTGTTTTGTGTGTAACATGTTCTGGGAGCCTAGTGTTTGTGTGTAACATGTTCTGGGAGCCTAGTGTTTGTGTGTAATGTAACATGTTCTGGGAGCCTAGTGTTTGTGTGTAACATGTTCTGGGAGCCTAGTGTTTGTGTGTAACATGTTCTGGGAGCCTAGTGTTTGTGTGTAACATGTTCTGGGAGCCTAGTGTTTGTGTGTAACATGTTCTGGGAGCCATGTTCTGGGAGCCTGTTTTGTGTGTAAACATGTTCTGGGAGCCTAGTGTTTGTGTGTAACATGTTCTGGGAGCCTAGTGTTTGTGTGTAACATGTTCTGGGAGCCTAGTGTTTGTGTGTAACATGTTCTGGGAGCCTAGTGTTTGTGTGTAACATGTTCTGGGAGCCTAGTGTTTGTGTGTAACATGTTCTGGGAGCCTAGTGTTTGTGTGTAACATGTTCTGGGAGCCTAGTGTTTGTGTGTAACATGTTCTGGGAGCCTAGTGTTTGTGTATAACATGTAACATGTTCTGGGAGCCTAGAGCATGTTCTGGGAGTGTGTTTTGTGTGTAACATGTTCTGGGAGTTCCTAGTGTTTGTGTGTAACATGTTCTGGGAGCCTAGTGTTTGTGTATATGTCATGTAACATGTTCTGGGAGCCTAGTGTTTGTGTGTAACATGTTCTGGGAGCCTAGTGTTTGTGTGTAACATGTTCTGGGAGCCTAGTGTTTGTGTATAACATGTTCTGGGAGCCTAGTGTTTGTGTGTATGTTATGTAACATGTTCTGGGAGCCTAGTGTTTGTGTGTATGTTATGTAACATGTTCTGGGAGCCTAGTGTTTGTGTGTATGTTATGTAACATGTTCTGGGAGCCTAGTGTTTGTGTGTATGTTATGTAACATGTTCTGGTTTGAGCCTAGTGTTTTGTGTGTAACATATGTAACATGTTCTGGGAGCCTAGTGTTTGTGTGTATGTTATGTAACATGTTCTGGGAGCCTAGTGTTTGTGTGTATGTTATGTAACATGTTCTGGGAGCCTAGTGTTTGTGTGTAACATGTTCTGGGAGCCTAGTGTTTGTGTGTAACATGTTCTGGGAGCATGTTCTAGTGTTTGTGTGTATGTTCTGGGAGCATGTTTGTGTGTAACTGTTCTGGGAGCCTAGTGTTTGTGTATAACATGTTCTGGGAGCCTAGTGTTTGTGTGTAACATGTTCTGGGAGCCTAGTGTTTGTGTGTAACATGTTCTGGGAGCCTAGTGTTTGTGTGTAACATGTTCTGGGAGCCTAGTGTTTGTGTGTATGTTATGTAACATGTTCTGGGAGCCTAGTGTTTGTGTGTATGTTATGTAACATGTTCTGGGAGCCTAGTGTTTGTGTGTATGTTATGTAACATGTTCTGGGAGCCTAGTGTTTGTGTGTATGTTATGTAACATGTTCTGGGAGCCTAGTGTTTGTGTGTATGTTATGTAACATGTTCTGGGAGCCTAGTGTTTGTGTTTATGAACTATGTGGAATATTTTTGGACTATTGTCTTCCCTGAAAACAGGTACTGAAAGGAGGAGCGATGTGTGAGCCTGTCAGAGGTCGCTGGATGGAGACGGAGGCTTTGCTGTCCACGCAACGAAGAAACAGGTACTGAAAGGAGAGCGATGTGAGCCTGTCAGAGGTCGCTGGATGGACGGAGGCTGGTTGTCCACGCAACGAAGAAACAGGTACTGAAAGGAGGAGCGATGTGAGCCTGTCAGAGGTCGCTGGACGGTGACGGAGGCTTTGGTTGTCCACGCAACGAAGAAACAGGTACTGACAGGAGGAGCGGGCGTGAGCCTGTCAGAGGTCGCTGGACGGTGATGGAGGCTTTTGGTTGTCCACGCGAAGAAACAGGTACTGAAAGGAGGAGCGATGTGAGCCTGTCAGAGGTCGCTGGATGGAGACGGAGGCTTTGGTTGTCCACGCAACGAAGAAACAGGTACTGAAAGGAGGAGCGATGTGAGTCTGTCAGAGGTCGCTGGATGGAGACGGAGGCTTTGGTTGTCCACGCAACGAAGAAACAGGTACTGAAAGGAGGAGCGATGTGAGCCTGTCAGAGGTCGCTGGATGGAGACGGAGGCTTTGGTTGTCCACGCAACGAAGAAACAGGTACTGACAGAGGAGCAATGTGAGCCCCTGTCAGAGGTCGCTGGATGGAGACGGTGACGGAGGCTTTGGTTGTCCACGCAACGAAGAAACAGGTGTCCCTTCCAGTGATGTGGACCTGACCTTGGACCTGGTACCAGTAAGGATGGTCTTTACGGAGGCAGTAAGACCCTCGCTCCTTGATATAGAAATCCTTTGACTTTACTGCCTCTTCAACGGTAAGGTCTGTTGCACCATAGGGACACTTGACCTCCACCAGACCATCCGGTGAGGCACCCAGGATCCCAGACTCAAAGCCCTGACTCCTGCTTGCCCCAGGTGCCCGGTACAGACAGGGATGACTGGGAGGGTAGGGGATTTTCTGACTCGGGTTCAAGGAGACGGGGCGGCAGGTAGCCTAGTAGTTAGAGCGTTGGACTAGTAAATCAAAGGTTACAAGATCGAATCCCGAGCTGACAAGGTCAAATCTGTCGTTCTGCCCCTGAACAGGCAGTTAACCCACTGTTCCTAAGCTGTCATTGAAAATAATAATTTGTTCTAAACTGACTTGCCTAGTTAAATAAAGGTAAAATAAAAAAAAGACATGCCAATCCACTGAACCTTCCCCAGAGACGGTTCCTTACCCTCTGAAGATCCTCCTCTGGGATCTCAGGACAGAGGTTGTAGTCTTCGCCAGGAGAGAATTACACTGTTATCAAAACATCACGCCAAGGTAAGCCCACAGCAGACTCACAACTTCATCTGAGTTGTCCCTGTTGATATTCAAGACTGGCTATGCATATCATGAGGCTAGCATAACCAGCCTACCTGGTTAAATAAAGGTGAAATAAAATAAAATAACATCTCACTCTCCATTGAATACAGGTGGGTGATGTCAGCACCCGTATTCACCGTTCTAGATGCAGAGTTAGACTTCACTTGTTGAGTACTGTTCACAAGGAAACTATTTATCCACTTGCTCAGTTGAGAGTTCACACCCAAATTCACAAGCTTATCCACAAGTAGGTGGGGTTGGATGGTTTTAAACGCACTTCTGAAGTCAATGAATACAATTTAATTTTCACTAGGCTATTTGCCTTTTATAAATGTTGGTAGATATTGTTCAGCATGACCAGTAACTCATCATCAACACCTCTGGAGGCACGGTATGCAAATTGGTTTGACTCTGGGATGAGAATTTAGAGAGAATTTGTTATTTAAATAATTTTTTCAAAACATTTCATAGGTACAGATGTCAGAGCTACAGGACCTAAATTGTCCTTTTCTTTCGGCCTGTTGTTTTTAGGTAATGGGACAATCAGTGACTTCTAACATAAGTTTGTAATTATCCCAGTGTTCATTGACTGCTGGAACAGCTTCTGGAACAGTAATGCTGGTCTGAGCATGAAGTGCTGCTGACGTCGTCTGGAACGGTAATGCTGGTCTGAGCATGAAGTGCCTTGCTGCTGACGTCGTCTGGAACGGTAATGCTGGTCTGAGCATGAAGTGCCTAGCTGCTGGGACGCCGTCTGGAACGGTAATGCTGGTCTGAGCATGAAGTGCCTTGCTGCTGACGCCGCCTGGAACGGGTAATGCTGGTCTGAGCATGAAGTGCCTTGCTGCTGACGTCGTCTGGAACGGTAATGCTGGTCAGAGCATGAAGTGCCTTGCTGCTGACGTCGTCTGGAACGGTAATGCTGGTCTGAGCATGAAGTGCCTTGCTGCTGGAACAGCTTCTGGAACAGTAATGCTGGTCTGAGCATGAAGTGCCTTGCTGCTGACGTCGTCTGGAACGGTAATGCTGGTCTGAGCATGAAGTGCCTTGCTGCTGACGTCTTCTGGAACGGTAATGCTGGTCTGAGCATGAAGTGCCTTGCTGCTGGAACAGCTTCTGGAACAGTAATGCTGGTCTGAGCATGAAGTGCCTTGCTGCTGACGCTGTCTGGAAACGTAATGCTGGTCTGAGCATGAAGTGCCTTGGTGCTGACGTCGTCTGGACCGGTAATGCTGGTCTGAGCATGAAGTGCCTTGCTGCTGACGTCGTCTGGACCGGTAATGCTGGTCTGAGCATGAAGTGCCTTGCTGCTGACGTCGTCTGGAACGGTAATGCTGGTCTGAGCATGAAGTGCCTTGCTGCTGACGTTGTCTGGAACGGTAATGCTGGTCTGAGCATGAAGTGCCTTGCTGCTGGAACAGCTTCTGGAACGGTAATGCTGGTCTGAGCATGAAGTGCCTTGCTGCTGACGTCGTCTGGAACGGTAATGCTGGTCTGAGCATGAAGTGCCTTGCTGCTGACGTCGTCTGGAACGGTAATGCTGGTCTGAGCATGAAGTGCCTTGCTGCTGGAACAGCTTCTGGAACGGTAATGCTGGTCTGAGCATGAAGTGCCTTGCTGCTGGAACAGCTTCTGGAACGGTAATGCTGGTCTGAGCATGAAGTGCCTTGCTGCTGACGTCGTCTGGAACGGTAATGCTGGTCTGAGCATGAAGTGCCTTGCTGCTGACGTCGTCTGGAACGGTAATGCTGGTCTGAGCATGAAGTGCCTGCTGCTGACGCTCTGGAACGGGTAATGCTGGTCTGAGCATGAAGTGCCTTGCTGCTGGAACAGCTTCTGGAACGGTAATGCTGGTCTGAGCATGAAGTGCCTTGCTGCTGACGTCGTCTGGAACGGTAATGCTGGTCTGAGCATGAAGTGCTGAGCAATGAATGAAGTGCCTTGCTGCTGGAACAGCTTCTGGAACGGTAATGCTGGTCTGAGCATGAAGTGCCTTGCTGCTGACGCCGCCTGGAACGGTAATGCTGGTCTGAGCATGAAGTGCCTTGCTGTTGACATCGAGCATGAAGTGCCTTGCTGCTGCTGGTCTGAGCATGAAGTGCCTTGCTGCTGACGTCGTCTGGAACGGTAATGCTGGTCTGAGCATGAAGTGCCTTTGCTGCTGGACGTCGTCTGGAACGGGTAATGCTGGTCTGAGCATGAAGTGCCTTGCTGCTGACGCCGTCTGGAACGTAATGCTGGTCTGAGCATGAAGTGCCTTGCTGCTGACGTCGTCTGGAACGGTAATGCTGGTCTGAGCATGAAGTGCCTTGCTGCTGACGCTGTTTGGAACGGTAATGCTGGTCTGAGCATGAAGTGCCTTGCTGCTGACGTCGTCTGAACGGTAATGCTGGTCTGAGCATGAAGTGCTGCTGACGCTGTCTGGAACGGTAATGCAGGTCTGAGCATGAAGTGCCTTGCTGCTGACGCGTCTGGACCGGTAATGCTGGTCTGGAGCATGAAGTGCCTTGCTGCTGATGTCGCCTGGAACGGGTAATGCTGGTCTGAGCATGAAGTGCCTTGCTGCTGACGCCGCCTGGAACGGTAATGCTGGTCTGAGCATGAAGTGCCTTGCTGCTGACGCTCGTCTGGAACGGTAATGCTGGTCTGAGCATGAAGTGCCTTGCTGCTGACGCCGTCTGGAACGGTAATGCTGGTCTGAGCATGATGCCTTGCTGCTGGAACAGCTTCTGGAACGTAATGCTGGTCTGAGCATGAAGTGCCTTGCTGCTGACGCCGTCTGGAACGGTAATGCTGGTCTGAGCATGAAGTGCCTTGCTGCTGACGCCGCCTGGAACGGTAATGCTGGTCTGAGCATGAAGTGCCTTGCTGCTGACGTTGTCTGGAACGGGTAATGCTGGTCTGAGCATGAAGTGCCTTGCTGCTGACGCCGCCTGGAACGGTAATGCTGGTCTGAGCATGAAGTGCCTTGCTGCTGACGTCGTCTGGAACGGTAATGCTGGTCTGGAGCATGAAGTGCCTTGCTGCTGACGTCTTCTGGAACGGTAATGCTGGTCTGAGCATGAAGTGCCTTGCTGCTGACGCCGTCTGGAACAGTAATGCTGGTCTGAGCATGAAGTGCCTTTGCTGCTGACGTCGTCTGGAACGGTAATGCTGGTCTGAGCATGAAGTGCCTTGCTGCTGACGTCTTCTGGAACGGTAATGCTGGTCTGAGCATGAAGTGCCTTGCTGCTGACGTCGTCTGGAACGGTAATGCTGGTCTGAGCATGTAGTGCCTTGCTGCTGACGCCGTCTGGAACGGTAATGCTGGTCTGAGCATGAAGTGCCTTGCTTCTGGAACGGTAATGCTGGTCTGAGCATGAAGTGCCTTGCTGCTGACGTCGTCTGGAACGGTAATGCTGGTCTGAGCATGAAGTGCCTTGCTGCTGACGTCGTCTGGAACGGTAATGCTGGTCTGAGCATGAAGTGCCTTGCTGCTGACGCCGTCTGGAACGGTAATGCTGGTCTGAGCATGAAGTGCCTTGCTGCTGACGTCGTCTGGAACGGTAATGCTGGTCTGAGCATGAAGTGCCTTGCTGCTGACGTCTTCTGGAACGGTAATGCTGGTCTGAGCATGAAGTGCCTTGCTGCTGACGTCGTCTGGAACGGTAATGCTGGTCTGAGCATGAAGTGCCTTGGTGCTGACGTCGTCTGGACCGGTAATGCTGGTCTGAGCATGAAGTGCCTTGCTGCTGACGTCGTCTGGACCGGTAATGCTGGTCTGAGCATGAAGTGCCTTGCTGCTGACGTCGTCTGGAACGGTAATGCTGGTCTGAGCATGAAGTGCCTTGCTGCTGGAACAGCTTCTGGAACGGTAATGCTGGTCTGAGCATGAAGTGCCTTGCTGCTGACGTCGTCTGGAACGGTAATGCTGGTCTGAGCATGAAGTGCCTTGCTGCTGACGTCGTCTGGAACGGTAATGCTGGTCTGAGCATGAAGTGCCTTGCTGCTGACGTCGTCTGGAACGGTAATGCTGGTCTGAGCATGAAGTGCCTTGCTGCTGACGCCGTCTGGAACGGTAATGCTGGTCTGAGCATGAAGTGCCTTGCTGCTGGAACAGCTTCTGGAACGGTAATGCTGGTCTGAGCATGAAGTGCCTTGCTGCTGACGTCGTCTGGAACGGTAATGCTGGTCTGAGCATGAAGTGCCTTGCTGCTGACGTCGTCTGGAACGGTAATGCTGGTCTGAGCATGAAGTGCCTTGCTGCTGACGTTGTCTGGAACGGTAATGCTGGTCTGAGCATGAAGTGCCTTGCTGCTGACGCCGCCTGGAACGGTAATGCTGGTCTGAGCATGAAGTGCCTTGCTGCTGGCGCCGTCTGGAACGGTAATGCTGGTCTGAGCATGAAGTGCTGCTGACGCTGCGTCTGGAACGGTAATGCTGGTCTGAGCATGAAGTGTCTTGCTGCTGGGAACGCTGTTTGGAACGGTAATGCTGGTGTGAGCATGAAGTGCTGCTGACGCTCTGGAACGGTAATGCAGGTCTGAGCATGAAGTGCCTTGCTGCTGACGTCGTCTGGAACGGTAATGCTGGTCTGAGCATGAAGTGCATGCTGCTGACGTCGTCTGGAACGGTAATGCTGGTCTGAGCATGAAGTGCCTTGCTGCTGATGCCGTCTGGAACGGTAATGCTGGTCTGAGCATGAAGTGCCTTGCTGCTGACGTCGTCTGGAACGGTAATGCTGGTCTGAGCATGAAGTGCCTTGCTGCTGACGTCGTCTGGAACGGTAATGCTGGTCTGAGCATGAAGTGCCTTGCTGCTGGAACAGCTTCTGGAACGTAATGCTGACCTGAGCATGAAGTGCCTTGCTGCTGACGCTGTCTGGAACGGTAATGCTGGTCTGAGCATGAAGTGCCTTGCTGCTGGAACAGCAATGCTGGTCTGAGCATGAAGTGCCTTGCTGCTGACGTCGTCTGGAACGGTAATGCTGGTCTGAGCATGAAGTGCCTTGCTGCTGGAACAGCTTCTGGAACGGTAATGCTGGTCTGAGCATGAAGTGCCTTGCTGCTGACGCCGTCTGGAACGGTAATGCTGGTCTGAGCATGAAGTGCCTTGCTGCTGGAACAGCTTCTGGGACGGTAAATGCTAATTCTGAGCATGAAGTGCCTTGCTGCTGACGCCGTCTGGAACGTAATGCTGGTCTGAGCATGAAGTGCCTTGCTGCTGACGCTTCCTGGACGGTAATGCTGGTCTGAGCATGAAGTGCCTTGCTGCTGACGTCGTCTGGAACGGTAATGCTGGTCTGAGCATGAAGTGCCTTGCTGCTGGAACAGCTTCTGGAACGGTAATGCTGGTCTGAGCATGAAGTGCCTTGCTGCTGACGTCGTCTGGAACGGTAATGCTGGTCTGAACATGAAGTGCCTTGCTGCTGGACGCTTCTGGAACGGTAATGCTGGTCTGAGCATGAAGTGCCTTGCTGCTGACGCTGTCTGGAACGGTAATGCTGGTCTGAGCATGAAGTGCCTTGCTGCTGACGCCGCCTGGAACGGTAATGCTGGTCTGAGCATGAAGTGCCTTGCTGCTGACGCCGTCTGGAACGGGTAATGCTGGTCTGAGCATGAAGTGCCTTGCTGCTGACGTCTTCTGGAACGGTAATGCTGGTCTGAGCATGAAGTGCCTTGCTGCTGACGCCGTCTGGAACGGTAATGCTGGTCTGAGCACGAAGTGCCTTGCTGCTGACGTCGTCTGGAACGGTAATGCTGGTCTGAGCATGAAGTGCCTTGCTGCTGACGTCATCTGGAACGGTAATGCTGGTCTGAGCATGTAGTGCCTTGCTGCTGACGCCGTCTGGAACGGTAATGCTGGTCTGAGCATGAAGTGCCTTGCTTCTGGAACGGTAATGCTGGTCTGAGCATGAAGTGCCTTGCTGCTGACGTCGTCTGGAACGGTAATGCTGGTCTGAGCATGAAGTGCCTTGCTGCTGACGTCGTCTGGAACGGTAATGCTGGTCTGAGCATGAAGTGCCTTGCTGCTGACGCCGTCTGGAACGGTAATGCTGGTCTGAGCATGAAGTGCCTTGCTGCTGACGTCGTCTGGAACGGTAATGCTGGTCTGAGCATGAAGTGCCTTGCTGCTGACGTCTTCTGGAACGGTAATGCTGGTCTGAGCATGAAGTGCCTTGCTGCTGACGCCGCCTGGAACGGTAATGCTGGTCTTAGCATGAAGTGCCTTGCTGCTGACGCCTTCTGGAACGGTAATGCTGGTCTGAGCATGAAGTGCCTTGCTGCTGGAACAGCTTCTGAACGGTAATGCTGGTCTGAGCATGAAGTGCCTTGCTGCTGACGTCGTCTGGAACGGTAATGCTGGTCTGAGCATGAAGTGCCTTGCTGCTGACGCCGTCTGGAACGGTAATGCTGGTCTGAGCATGAAGTGCCTTGCTGCTGACGTTGTCTGGAACGGTAATGCTGGTCTGAGCATGAAGTGCCTTGCTGCTGACGCCGTCTGAACGGTAATGCTGGTCTGAGCATGAAGTGCCTTGCTGCTGACGTCGTCTGGAACGGTAATGCTGGTCTGAGCATGAAGTGCCTTGCTGCTGAACAGCTTCTGGAACGGTAATGCTGGTCTGAGCATGAAGTGCCTTGCTGCTGACGCGTCTGGAACGGTAATGCTGGTCTGAGCATGAAGTGCCTTGCTGCTGACGCCGTCTGGAACGGTAATGCTGGTCTGAGCATGAAGTGCCTTGCTGCTGACGCCGTCTGGAACGGTAATGCTGGTCTGAGCATGAAGTGCCTTGCTGCTGACGTTGTCTGGAACGGTAATGCTAGTCTGAGCATGAAGTGCCTTGCTGCTGACGCCGTCTGGAACGGTAATGCTGGTCTGAGCATGAAGTGCCTTGCTGCTGACGCCTTCTGGAACGGTAATGCTGGTCTGAGCATGAAGTGCCTTGCTGCTGACGCCGTCTGGAACGGTAATGCTGGTCTGAGCATGAAGTGCCTTGCTGCTGACGCTGTCTGGAACGGTAATGCTGGTCTGAGCATGAAGTGCCTTGCTGCTGACGCCGTCTGGAACGGTAATGCTGGTCTGAGCATGAAGTGCCTTGCTGCTGACGCCGCCTGGACGGTAATGCTGGTCTGAGCATGAAGTGCCTTGCTGCTGACGCCGTCTGGAACGGTAATGCTGGTCTGAGCATGAAGTGCCTTGCTGCTGACGTTGTCTGGAACGGTAATGCTGGTCTGAGCATGAAGTGCCTTGCTGCTGACGCCGTCTGGAACGGTAATGCTGGTCTGAGCATGAAGTGCCTTGCTGCTGATGTCGTCTGGAACGGTAATGCTGGTCTGAGCATGAAGTGCCTTGCTGCTGACGTTGTCTGGAACGGTAATGCTGGTCTGAGCATGAAGTGCCTTGCTGCTGACGTCGTCTGGAACGGTAATGCTGGTCTGAGCATGAAGTGCCTTGCTGCTGACGTCGTCTGGAACGTTAATGCTGGTCTGAGCATGAAGTGCCTTGCTGCTGACGTCGTTTGGAACGGTAATGCTGGTCTGAGCATGAAGTGCTGCTGACGTCGTCTGGAACGGTAATGCTGGTCTGAGCATGAAGTGCCTTGCTGCTGACGTCGTTTGGAACGGTAATGCTGGTCTGAGCATGAAGTGCTGCTGACGTCGTCTGGAACGGTAATGCAGGTCTGAGCATGAAGTGCCTTGCTGCTGACGTCGTCTGGAACGGTAATGCTGGTCTGAGCATGAAGTGCATGCTGCTGACGTCGTCTGGAACGGTAATGCTGGTCTGAGCATGAAGTGCCTTGCTGCTGATGCCGTCTGGAACGGTAATGCTGGTCTGAGCATGAAGTGCCTTGCTGCTGACGTCGTCTGGAACGGTAATGCTGGTCTGAGCATGAAGTGCCTTGCTGCTGACGTCGTCTGGAACGGTAATGCTGGTCTGAGCATGAAGTGCCTTGCTGCTGGAACAGCTTCTGGAACGGTAATGCTGACCTGAGCATGAAGTGCCTTGCTGCTGACGCCGCCTGAACGGTAATGCTGGTCTGAGCATGAAGTGCCTTGCTGCTGGAACAGCTTCTGGAACGGTAATGCTGGTCTGAGCATGAAGTGCCTTGCTGCTGACGCTGTCTGGAACGGTAATGCTGGTCTGAGCATGAAGTGCCTTGCTGCTGGAACAGCTTCTGGAACGGTAATGCTGGTCTGAGCATGAAGTGCCTTGCTGCTGACGTCGTCTGGAACGGTAATGCTGGTCTGAGCATGAAGTGCCTTGCTGCTGGAACAGCTTCTGGGACGGTAAATGCTGGTCTGAGCATGAAGTGCCTTGCTGCTGACGTCGTCTGGAACGGTAATGCTGGTCTGAGCATGAAGTGCCTTGCTGCTGACGTCGTCTGGACAGGTAATGCTGGTCTGAGCATGAAGTGCCTTGCTGCTGACGTCGTCTGGAACGGTAATGCTGGTCTGAGCATGAAGTGCCTTGCTGCTGACGCCGTCTGGAACGGTAATGCTGGTCTGAGCATGAAGTGCCTTGCTGCTGATGTCGTCTGGAACGGTAATGCTGGTCTGAGCATGAAGTGCCTTGCTGCTGACGTTGTCTGGAACGGTAATGCTGGTCTGAGCATGAAGTGCCTTGCTGCTGACGCCGTCTGGAACGGTAATGCTGGTCTGAGCATGAAGTGCCTTGCTGCTGACGTCGTCTGGAACGGTAATGCTGGTCTGAGCATGAAGTGCCTTGCTGCTGACGTCGTTTGGAACGGTAATGCTGGTCTGAGCATGAAGTGCTGCTGACGTCGTCTGGAACGGTAATGCTGGTCTGAGCATGAAGTGCCTTGCTGCTGACGTCGTTTGGAACGGTAATGCTGGTCTGAGCATGAAGTGCTGCTGACGTCGTCTGGAACGGTAATGCAGGTCTGAGCATGAAGTGCCTTGCTGCTGACGTCGTCTGGAACGGTAATGCTGGTCTGAGCATGAAGTGCATGCTGCTGACGTCGTCTGGAACGGTAATGCTGGTCTGAGCATGAAGTGCCTTGCTGCTGATGCCGTCTGGAACGGTAATGCTGGTCTGAGCATGAAGTGCCTTGCTGCTGACGTCGTCTGGAACGGTAATGCTGGTCTGAGCATGAAGTGCCTTGCTGCTGACGTCGTCTGGAACGGTAATGCTGGTCTGATTATGAAGTGCCTTGCTGCTGGAACAGCTTCTGGAACGGTAATGCTGACCTGAGCATGAAGTGCCTTGCTGCTGACGTCGTCTGGAACGGTAATGCTGGTCTGAGCATGAAGTGCCTTGCTGCTGGAACAGCGTCTGGAACGGTAATGCTGGTCTGAGCATGAAGTGCCTTGCTGCTGACGCTGTCTGGAACGGTAATGCTGGTCTGAGCATGAAGTGCCTTGCTGCTGGAACAGCTTCTGGAACGTAATGCTGGTCTGAGCATGAAGTGCCTTGCTGCTGACGCGTCTGGAACGGTAATGCTGGTCTGAGCATGAAGTGCCTTGCTGCTGGAACAGCTTCTGGAACGGTAATGCTGGTCTGAGCATGAAGTGCCTTGCTGCTGACGTCGTCTGGAACGGTAATGCTGGTCTGAGCATGAAGTGCCTTGCTGCTGACGCCGTCTGGAACGGTAATGCTGGTCTGAGCATGAAGTGCCTTGCTGCTGACGCTGCCCTGAACGTGGTCTGAGCAACGGCTAACAGCTGCTGGTCTGAGCATGAAGTGCCTTGCTGCTGGAACAGCTTCTGGAACGGTAATGCTGGTCTGAGCATGAAGTGCCTTGCTGCTGACGCTTCTGGAACGGTAATGCTGGTCTGAGCATGAAGTGCCTTGCTGCTGACGCTTGGGAACGGTAATGCTGGTCTGAGCATGAAGTGCCTTGCTGCTGGACGCCGTCTGGAACGGTAATGCTGGTCTGAGCATGAAGTGCCTTGCTGCTGACATCGTCTGGAACGGTAATGCTGGTCTGAGCATGAAGTGCCTTGCTGCTGACGCCGTCTGGAACGGTAATGCTGGTCTGGAGCATGAAGTGCCTTGCTGCTGCTGGATGTCGTCTGGAACGGTAATGCTGGTCTGAGCATGAAGTGCCTTGCTGCTGACGCCGCCTGGAACGGTAATGCTGGTCTGAGCATGAAGTGCCTTGCTGCTGACGCCGTTTGGAACGGTAATGCTGGTCTGAGCATGAAGTGCTGCTGACGCTGCCTGGAACGGTAATGCTGGTCTGAGCATGAAGTGCCTTGCTGCTGACGTCGTTTGGAACGGTAATGCTGGTCTGAGCATGAAGTGCTGCTGACGTCGTCTGGAACGGTAATGCAGGTCTGAGCATGAAGTGCCTTGCTGCTGACGTCGTCTGGAACGGTAATGCTGGTCTGAGCATGAAGTGCATGCTGCTGACGTCGTCTGGAACGGTAATGCTGGTCTGAGCATGAAGTGCCTTGCTGCTGATGCCGTCTGGAACGGTAATGCTGGTCTGAGCATGAAGTGCCTTGCTGCTGACGTCGTCTGGAACGGTAATGCTGGTCTGAGCATGAAGTGCCTTGCTGCTGACGCCTGTCTGGAACGGTAATGCTGGTCTGAGCATGAAGTGCCTTGCTGCTGGAACAGCTTCTGGAACGGTAATGCTGACCTGAGCATGAAGTGCCTTGCTGCTGACGTCGTCTGGAACGGTAATGCTGGTCTGAGCATGAAGTGCCTTGCTGCTGGAACAGCGTCTGGAACGGTAATGCTGGTCTGAGCATGAAGTGCCTTGCTGCTGACGTCGTCTGGAACGGTAATGCTGGTCTGAGCATGAAGTGCCTTGCTGCTGGAACAGCTTCTGGAACGGTAATGCTGGTCTGAGCATGAAGTGCCTTGCTGCTGACGCTCGTCTGGAACGGTAATGCTGGTCTGAGCATGAAGTGCCTTGCTGCTGGAACAGCTTCTGGAACGGTAATGCTGGTCTGAGCATGAAGTGCCTTGCTGCTGACGTCGTCTGGAACGGTAATGCTGGTCTGAGCATGAAGTGCCTTGCTGCTGACGTCGTCTGGAACGGTAATGCTGGTCTGAGCATGAAGTGCCTTGCTGCTGACGTCGTCTGGAACGGTAATGCTGGTCTGAGCATGAAGTGCCTTGCTGCTGGAACAGCTTCTGGAACGGTAATGCTGACCTGAGCATGAAGTGCCTTGCTGCTGACGTCGTCTGGAACGGTAATGCTGGTCTGAGAATGAAGTGCCTTGCTGCTGGAACAGCTTCTGGAACGGTAATGCTGGTCTGAGCATGAAGTGCCTTGCTGCTGAACGGTAATGCTGGTCTGTGAAGTGCTTGGCTGGAACGGTAATGCTGGTCTGAGCATGAAGTGCCTTGCTGCTGGAACAGCTTCTGGGAACGGTAATGCTGGTCTGAGCATGAAGTGCCTTGCTGCTGACGGTCGTCCTGGAACGGTAATGCTGGTCTGAGCATGAAGTGCCTTGCTGCTGGAACAGCTTCTGGAACGGTAATGCTGGTCTGAGCATGAAGTGCCTTGCTGCTGGAACAGCTTCTGGAACGGTAATGCTGGTCTGAGCATGAAGTGCCTTGCTGCTGACGTCGTCTGGAACGGTAATGCTGGTCTGAGCATGAAGTGCCTTGCTGCTGGAACAGCTCGTCTGGACGGTAATGCTGGTCTGAGCATGAAGTGCCTTGCTGCTGACGTCGTCTGGAACGGTAATGCTGGTCTGAGCATGAAGTGCCTTGCTGCTGACATCGTCTGGAACGGTAATGCTGGTCTGAGCATGAAGTGCCTTGCTGCTGACGTTGTCTGGAACGGTAATGCTGGTCTGAGCATGAAGTGCCTTGCTGCTGATGTCGCCTGGAACGGTAATGCTGGTCTGAGCATGAAGTGCCTTGCTGCTGACGTTGTCTGGAACGGTAATGCTGGTCTGAGCATGAAGTGCCTTGCTGCTGACGCGTTTGGAACGGTAATGCTGGTCTGAGCATGAAGTGCCTGCTGCTGACGTCGTCTGGAACGGTAATGCTGGTCTGAGCATGAAGTGCCTTGCTGCTGACGCCGTTTGGAACGGTAATGCTGGTCTGAGCATGAAGTGCTGCTGACGCTTGCCGGAACGGTCGGTCTGAGCATGAAGTGCATGCTGCTGACGCCGCTGGGAACGGTATGCTGGTGAAGTGCTGAGCATGGAGCGGTAATGCTGGTCAAAGTGCCTTTTGCTGCTGACGCCGTCTGGAACGGTAATGCTGGTCTGAGCATGAAGTGCATGCTGCTGACGCCGTCTGGAACGGTAATGCTGGTCTGAGCATGAAGTGCCTTTGCTGCTGACGTCGTCTGGAACGGTAATGCTGGTCTGAGCATGAAGTGCCTTGCTGCTGGACGCTTCTGGAACGGTAATGCTGGTCTGAGCATGAAGTGCCTTGCTGCTGACGTCGTCTGGAACGGTAATGCTGGTCTGAGCATGAAGTGCCTTGCTGCTGGAACAGCTTCTGGAACGGTAATGCTGGTCTGAGCATGAAGTGCCTTGCTGCTGACGCTGTCTGGAACGGTAATGCTGGTCTGAGCATGAAGTGCCTTGCTGCTGGAACAGCTTCTGGAACGGTAATGCTGGTCTGAGCATGAAGTGCCTTGCTGCTGACGTCGTCTGGAACGGTAATGCTGGTCTGAGCATGAAGTGCCTTGCTGCTGGAACAGCTTCTGAACGGTAATGCTGGTCTGAGCATGAAGTGCCTTGCTGCTGACGTCGTCTGGAACGGTAATGCTGGTCTGAGCATGAAGTGCCTTGCTGCTGGAACAGCTTCTGGAACGGTAATGCTGGTCTGAGCATGAAGTGCCTTGCTGCTGACGCTTCTGGAACGGTAATGCTGGTCTGAGCATGAAGTGCCTTGCTGCTGAACGCCGCCTGAACGGTAATGCTGGTCTGAGCATGAAGTGCCTTGCTGCTGACGCCGTCTGGAACGGTAATGCTGGTCTGAGCATGAAGTGCCTTGCTGCTGAACAGCTTCTGGAACTGGAGCATAATGCTGGTCTGAGCATGAAGTGCCTTGCTGCTGACGTCGTTCTGGAACGGTAATGCTGGTCTGAGCATGAAGTGCCTTGCTGCAGCTGAACGGTGGTCTGAGCGAAGTGCCGCTCTGGCCGTCTGGAACGGTAATGCTGGTCTGAGCATGAAGTGCCTTGCTGCTGGAACAGCTTCTGGAACGGTAATGCTGGTCTGAGCATGAAGTGCCTTGCTGCTGACGCCGTCTGGAACGGTAATGCTGGTCTGAGCATGAAGTGCCTTGCTGCTGGAACAGCTTCTGGAACGGTAATGCTGGTCTGAGCATGAAGTGCCTTGCTGCTGACGCCGCCTGGAACGGGTAATGCTGGTCTGAGCATGAAGTGCCTTGCTGCTGGAACAGCTTCTGGGACGGTAATGCTGGTCTGAGCATGAAGTGCCTTGCTGCTGACGCCGTCTGAACGAATGCTGGTCTGAATGCTGCTGCTCGCCGCCTGAGCATGAAGTGCCTTGCTGCTGAACGCTTCTGGAACGTAATGCTGGTCTGAGCATGAAGTGCCTTGCTGCTGACGTCGTCTGGAACTAATGCTGGTCTGAGCATGAAGTGCCTTGCTGCTGGAACAGCTTCTGGAACGGTAATGCTGGTCTGAGCATGAAGTGCCTTGCTGCTGACATCGTCTGGAACGGTAATGCTGGTCTGAGCATGAAGTGCCTTGCTGCTGGAACAGCTTCTGGGGCGTAATGCTGGTCTGAGCATGAAGTGCCTTGCTGCTGACGTCGTCTGGAACGGTAATGCTGGTCTGAGCATGAAGTGCCTTGCTGCTGGAACAGCTTCTGGAACGGTAATGCTGGTCTGAGCATGAAGTGCCTTGCTGCTGACGCCGTCTGGAACGGTAATGCTGGTCTGAGCATGAAGTGCCTTGCTGCTGGAACAGCTTCTGAACGGTAATGCTGGTCTGAGCATGAAGTGCCTTGCTGCTGACGTCGTCTGGAACGGTAATGCTGGTCTGAGCATGAAGTGCCTTGCTGCTGGAACAGCTTCTGGGGCGGTAATGCTGGTCTGAGCATGAAGTGCCTTGCTGCTGACGCCGTCTGGAACGGTAATGCTGGTCTGGCGCATGAAGTGCCTTGCTGACGCCGTCTGGACCGGTAATGCTGGTCTGAGCATGAAGTGCCTTGCTGCTGACGCCGCCTGAACGGGACGCCGTCTGAACGGTAATGCTGGTCTGAGCATGAAGTGCCTTGGTCGCCTGGAACGGTAATGCTGGTCTGAGCATGAAGTACCTTGCTGCTGACGTCGTCTGGAACGGTAATGCTGGTCTGAGCATGAAGTGCCTTGCTGCTGGCCGCGTCTGGAACGGTAATGCTGGTCTGAGCATGAAGTGCCTTGCTGCTGGAACGCTTCTGGAACGGTAATGCTGGTCTGAGCATGAAGTGCCTTGCTGCTGGAACAGCTTCTGGAACGGTAATGCTGGTCTGAGCATGAAGTGCCTTGCTGCTGCGTCGTCTGGAACGGTAATGCTGGTCTGAGCATGAAGTGCCTTGCTGCTGACGCCGTCTTGGAACGGTAATGCTGGTCTGAGCATGAAGTGCTGCTGACGCTGCCTGGAACGGGTAATGCTGGTCTGAGCATGAAGTGCTGCTGGCGTGCTGCTAATGCTGGTCTGAGCATGAGGTGCCTTGACTGGCCGTCTGGAACGGTAATGCTGGTCTGAGCATGAAGTGCCTTGCTGCTGGAACAGCTTCTGGAACGTAATGCTGGTCTGAGCATGAAGTGCCTTGCTGCTGACGTCGTCTGGAACGGTAATGCTGGTCTGAGCATGAAGTGCCTTGCTGCTGGAACAGCTTCTGGAACGGTAATGCTGGTCTGAACAGCATGAAGTGCCTTGCTGCTGACGCCGTCTGGAACGGTAATGCTGGTCTGAGCATGAAGTGCCTTGCTGCTGGAACAGCTTCTGGAACGGTAATGCTGGTCTGAGCATGAAGTGCCTTGCTGCTGACGTCGTCTGGAACGGCAATGCTGGTCTGAGCATGAAGTGCCTTGCTGCTGGAACAGCTTCTGGAACGGTA
The DNA here is from genome assembly GCF_034236695.1 of Oncorhynchus nerka. NCBI lineage: Eukaryota > Metazoa > Chordata > Actinopteri > Salmoniformes > Salmonidae > Oncorhynchus > Oncorhynchus nerka. Next base: position 102,829,515 of record NC_088405.1, read on the forward strand.
ATGCTGGTCTGAGCATGAAGTGCCTTGCTGCTGACGCCGTCTGGAACGGTAATGCTGGTCTGAGCATGAAGTGCCTTGCTGCTGGACGCGTTTGGAACGGTAATGCTGGTCTGAGCATGAAGTGCCTTGCTGCTGACGCCGTCTGGAACGGTAATGCTGGTCTGAGCATGAAGTGCCTTGCTGCTGACGCCGTTTGGAACGGTAATGCTGGTCTGAGCATGAAGTGCTGGGCGTCGTCTGGACGCGTGGAACGTGCACTGCATGAAGTGCGCTGCTGGACGTCTGTCTGGGACGTAATGCTGGTCTGAGCATGAAGTGCCTTGCTGCTGACGCCGTCTGGAACGGTAATGCTGGTCTGAGCATGAAGTGCCTTGCTGCTGGCGTCGTCTGGAACGGTAATGCTGGTCTGAGCATGAAGTGCCTTGCTGCTGACGCTTCTGGAACGGTAATGCTGGTCTGAGCATGAAGTGCCTTGCTGCTGAACAGCTCTGGAACGGTAATGCTGGTCTGAGCATGAAGTGCCTTGCTGCTGACGCTGGAACAGTAATGCTGGTCTGGGCATGAGTATGCTGGAACGCTGCTGGCAGTCTTCTGGAATGCTGGTCTGAGCATGAAGTGCTGGAACTTGCTGCTGGAACAGCTTCTGGAACGGTAATGCTGGTCTGAGCATGAAGTGCCTTGCTGCTGACGCTTCTGGAACGGTAATGCTGGTCTGAGCATGAAGTGCCTTGCTGCTGGAACAGCTTCTGGAACGGTAATGCTGGTCTGAGCATGAAGTGCCTTGCTGCTGACGTCGTCTGGAACGGTAATGCTGGTCTGAGCATGAAGTGCCTTGCTGCTGGAACAGCTTCTGGAACGGTAATGCTGGTCTGAGCATGAAGTGCCTTGCTGCTGACGTCGTCTGGAACGGTAATGCTGGTCTGAGCATGAAGTGCCTTGCTGCAGCTGGAACGGTAATGCTGGTCTGGAGCATGAAGTGCCTTGCTGACGCGCCGCCTGAACGTGCTGGTCTGAGCATGAAGTGCCTTGCTGCTGGAACAGCTTCTGGAACGGTAATGCTGGTCTGAGCATGAAGTGCCTTGCTGCTGACGCGATGTAACGGTAATGCTGGTCTGAGCATGAAGTGCCTTGCTGCTGGAACAGCTTCTGGAACGGTAATGCTGGTCTGAGCATGAAGTGCCTTGCTGCTGACGCCGTCTGGAACGGTAATGCTGGTCTGAGCATGAAGTGCCTTGCTGCTGGAACAGCTTCTGGAACGGTAATGCTGGTCTGAGCATGAAGTGCCTTGCTGCTGACGTCGTCTGGAACGGTAATGCTGGTCTGAGCATGAAGTGCCTTGCTGCTGGAACAGCTTCTGGAACGGTAATGCTGGTCTGAGCATGAAGTGCCTTGCTGCTGACGCCGTCTGGAACGGTAATGCTGGTCTGAGCATGAAGTGCCTTGCTGCTGGAACAGCTTCTGGAACGGTAATGCTGGTCTGAGCATGAAGTGCCTTGCTGCTGACGTCGTCTGGAACGGTAATGCTGGTCTGAGCATGAAGTGCCTTGCTGCTGGAACGCTGGACGGTCTGGTCTGAGCATGAAGTGCCTTGCTGCTGACGTCGTCTGGAACTGGTCTGAGCATGAAGTGCCTTGCTGCTGGAACAGCCGTCTGGAACGGTAATGCTGGTCTGAGCATGAAGTGCCTTGCTGCTGACGTCGTCTGGAACGGTAATGCTGGTCTGAGCATGAAGTGCCTTGCTGCTGACGTTGTCTGGAACGGTAATGCTGGTCTGAGCATGAAGTGCCTTGCTGCTGACGCCGTCTGGAACGGTAATGCTGGTCTGAGCATGAAGTGCCTTGCTGCTGACGTCGTCTGGAACGGTAATGCTGGTCTGAGCATGAAGTGCCTTGCTGGTCTGACGAAGTGCCGTTTGGAACGGTAATGCTGGTCTGAGCATGAAGTGCCTTGCTGCTGACGTCGTCTGGAACGGTAATGCTGGTCTGAGCATGAAGTGCCTTGCTGCTGACGCCGTCTGGAACGGTAATGCTGGTCTGAGCATGAAGTGCATGCTGCTGACGCCGTCTGGAACGGTAATGCTGGTCTGAGCATGAAGTGCCTTGCTGCTGACGCCGTCTGGAACGGTAATGCTGGTCTGAGCATGAAGTGCCTTGCTGCTGACGCCGTCTGGAACGGTAATGCTGGTCTGAGCATGAAGTGCTGCTGCTGGAACGCGTCTGGAACGGGTAATGCTGGTCTGAGCATGAAGTGCCTTGCTGCTGACGTTAGCGTGAGCTGGAACGGTAATGCTGGTCTGAGCATGAAGTGCCTTGCTGCTGGAACAGCTTCTGGAACGGTAATGCTGGTCTGAGCATGAAGTGCCTTGCTGCTGATGCCGTCTGGAACGGTAATGCTGGTCTGAGCATGAAGTGCCTTGCTGCTGGAACAGCTTCTGGAACGGTAATGCTGGTCTGAGCATGAAGTGCCTTGCTGCTGACGTCGTCTGGAACGGTAATGCTGGTCTGAGCATGAAGTGCCTTGCTGCTGGAACAGCTTCTGGAACGGTAATGCTGGTCTGAGCATGAAGTGCCTTGCTGCTGACGCGTCTGGAACGGTAATGCTGGTCTGAGCATGAAGTGCCTTGCTGCTGGAACAGCTTCTGGAACGGTAATGCTGGTCTGAGCATGAAGTGCCTTGCTGCTGACGTCGTCTGGAACGGTAATGCTGGTCTGAGCATGAAGTGCCTTGCTGCTGGAACAGCTTCTGGAATGGTAATGCTGGTCTGAGCATGAAGTGCCTTGCTGCTGACGCCGCCTGGAACGGTAATGCTGGTCTGAGCATGAAGTGCCTTGCTGCTGGAACAGCTTCTGGAAACGGTAATGCTGGTCTGAGCATGAAGTGCCTTGCTGCTGACGTCGTCTGGAACGGTAATGCTGGTCTGAGCATGAAGTGCCTTGCTGCTGGAACAGCTTCTGGAACGGTAATGCTGGTCTGAGCATGAAGTGCCTTGCTGCTGACGCCGTCTGGAACGGTAATGCTGGTCTGAGCATGAAGTGCCTTGCTGCTGGAACAGCTTCTGGAACGGTAATGCTGGTCTGAGCATGAAGTGCCTTGCTGCTGACGCGTCTGGAACGGTAATGCTGGTCTGAGCATGAAGTGCCTTGCTGCTGGAACAGCTTCTGGGACGGTAATGCTGGTCTGAGCATGAAGTGCCTTGCTGCTGACGTCGTCTGGAACGGTAATGCTGGTCTGAGCATGAAGTGCCTTGGGACTGGTCTGAAAGTGCAGCTGGCTGGACTGGAAATGCTGGTCTGGAGCATGAAGTGCCTTGCTGCTGACGTCGTCTGGAACGGTAATGCTGGTCTGAGCATGAAGTGCCTTGCTGCTGACGTCGTCTGGAACGGTAATGCTGGTCTGAGCATGAAGTGCCTTGCTGCTGACGTGGGTCTGGAACGGTAATGCTGGTCTGAGCATGAAGTGCCTTGCTGCTGACGCCGTCTGGAACGTAATGCTGGTCTGAGCATGAAGTTGCTGCTTGCTGCTGAGCAGAAGTGCCTTGCTGCTGAACGGTAATGCTGGTCTGAGCATGAAGTGCCTTGCTGCTGGAACAGCTTCTGGAACGGTAATGCTGACCTGAGCATGAAGTGCCTTGCTGCTGACGTCGTCTGGAACGGTAATGCTGGTCTGAGCATGAAGTGCCTTGCTGCTGGACCAGCTTCTGGAACGGTAATGCTGGTCTGAGCATGAAGTGCCTTGCTGCTGACGCCGTCTGGAACGGTAATGCTGGTCTGAGCATGAAGTGCCTTGCTGCTGGAACAGCTTCTGGAACGGTAATGCTGGTCTGAGCATGAAGTGCCTTGCTGCTGACGTCGTCTGGAACGGTAATGCTGGTCTGAGCATGAAGTGCCTTGCTGCTGGAACAGCTTCTGGAACGGTAATGCTGGTCTGAGCATGAAGTGCCTTGCTGCTGACGTCGTCTGGAACGGTAATGCTGGTCTGAGCATGAAGTGCCTTGCTGCTGGAACGTCGTCTGGAACGGTAATGCTGGTCTGAGCATGAAGTGCCTTGCTGCTGGCGTCGTCTGGATGAAGTGCGGTAATGAACTGGTCTGAGCATGAAGTGCCTTGCTGCTGGAACAGCATGAAGTGCCTTTGCTGCTGGCTTCTGGAACGGTAATGCTGGTCTGAGCATGAAGTGCCTTGCTGCTGACGCGTCTGGAACGGTAATGCTGGTCTGAGCATGAAGTGCCTTGCTGCTGGAACAGCTTCTGGAACGGTAATGCTGGTCTGAGCATGAAGTGCCTTGCTGCTGACGTCGTCTGGAACGGTAATGCTGGTCTGAGCATGAAGTGCCTTGCTGCTGGAACAGCTTCTGGAACGGTAATGCTGGTCTGAGCATGAAGTGCCTTGCTGCTGACGCCGTCTGGAACGGTAATGCTGGTCTGAGCATGAAGTGCCTTGCTGCTGGAACAGCTTCTGGAACGTAATGCTGGTCTGAGCATGAAGTGCCTTGCTGCTGACGTCGTCTGGAACGGTAATGCTGGTCTGAGCATGAAGTGCCTTGCTGCTGGAACAGCTTCTGGAACGGTAATGCTGGTCTGAGCATGAAGTGCCTTGCTGCTGACGTCGTCTGGAACAGTAAAGCTGGTCTGAGCATGAAGTGCCTTGCTGCTGGAACAGCTTCTGGAACGGTAATGCTGGTCTGAGCATGAAGTGCCTTGCTGCTGACGTCGTCTGGAACGGTAATGCTGGTCTGAGCATGAAGTGCCTTGCTGCTGGAACAGCTTCTGGGACGGTAATGCTGGTCTGAGCATGAAGTGCCTTGCTGCTGACGTCGTCTGGAACGGTAATGCTGGTCTGAGCATGAAGTGCCTTGCTGCTGACGCAGACCATGGACAGCCCTTCAGGTCATTGGTCTAACCTGGTAATGCTGGTCTGAGCATGAAGTGCCTTGCTGCTGACGTCGTCTGGAACGGTAATGCTGGTCTGAGCATGAAGTGCCTTGCTGCTGACGCCGTCTGGAACGGTAATGCTGGTCTGAGCATGAAGTACCTTGCTGCTGACGTCCTGGAACGGTAATGCTGGTCTGAGCATGAAGTGCCTTGCTGCTGGACGCGTCTGGAACGGTAATGCTGGCCTGAGCATGAAGTGCCTTGCTGCTGACGTCGTCTGGAACGGTAATGCTGGTCTGAGCATGAAGTGCCTTGCTGCTGGAACAGCTTCTGGAACGGTAATGCTGACCTGAGCATGAAGTGCCTTGCTGCTGACGTCGTCTGGAACGGTAATGCTGGTCTGAGCATGAAGTGCCTTGCTGCTGGACCAGCTTCTGGAACGGTAATGCTGGTCTGAGCATGAAGTGCCTTGCTGCTGACGTCGTCTGGAACGGTAATGCTGGTCTGAGCATGAAGTGCCTTGCTGCTGGAACAGCTTCTGGAACGGTAATGCTGGTCTGAGCATGAAGTGCCTTGCTGCTGACGTCGTCTGGAACGGTAATGCTGGTCTGAGCATGAAGTGCCTTGCTGCTGGAACAGCTTCTGGAACGGTAATGCTGGTCTGAGCATGAAGTGCCTTGCTGCTGACGTCGTCTGGAACGGTAATGCTGGTCTGAGCATGAAGTGCCTTGCTGCTGACGTCGTCTGGAACGGTAATGCTGGTCTGAGCATGAAGTGCCTTGCTGCTGACGTCGTCTGGAACGGTAATGCTGGTCTGAGCATGAAGTGCCTTGCTGCTGGAACAGCTTCTGGAACGGTAATGCTGACCTGAGCATGAAGTGCCTTGCTGCTGACGTCGTCTGGAACGGTAATGCTGGTCTGAGCATGAAGTGCCTTGCTGCTGGAACAGCTTCTGGAACGGTAATGCTGGTCTGAGCATGAAGTGCCTTGCTGCTGACGTCGTCTGGAACGGTAATGCTGGTCTGAGCATGAAGTGCCTTGCTGCTGGAACAGCTTCTGGAACGGTAATGCTGGTCTGAGCATGAAGTGCCTTGCTGCTGACGTCGTCTGGAACGGCAATGCTGGTCTGAGCATGAAGTGCCTTGCTGCTGGAACAGCTTCTGGAACGGTAATGCTGGTCTGAGCATGAAGTGCCTTGCTGCTGACGTCGTCTGGAACGGTAATGCTGGTCTGAGCATGAAGTGCCTTGCTGCTGGAACAGCTTCTGGGACGGTAATGCTGGTCTGAGCATGAAGTGCCTTGCTGCTGACGTCGTCTGGAACGGTAATGCTGGTCTGAGCATGAAGTGCCTTGCTGCTGACGTCGTCTGGACCGGTAATGCTGGTCTGAGCATGAAGTGCCTTGCTGCTGACGTCGTCTGGAACGGTAATGCTGGTCTGAGCATGAAGTGCCTTGCTGCTGACGTCGTCTGGACGGTAATGCTGGTCTGAGCATGAAGTGCCTTGCTGCTGGAACAGCTTCTGGAACGGTAATGCTGACCTGAGCATGAAGTGCCTTGCTGCTGACATCGTCTGGAACGGTAATGCTGGTCTGAGCATGAAGTGCCTTGCTGCTGGAACAGCTTCTGGAACGGTAATGCTGGTCTGAGCATGAAGTGCCTTGCTGCTGACGTCGTCTGGAACGGTAATGCTGGTCTGAGCATGAAGTGCCTTGCTGCTGGAACAGCTTCTGGAACGGTAATGCTGGTCTGAGCATGAAGTGCCTTGCTGCTGACGTCGTCTGGAACGGTAATGCTGGTCTGAGCATGAAGTGCCTTGCTGCTGGAACAGCTTCTGGAACGGTAATGCTGGTCTGAGCATGAAGTGCCTTGCTGCTGACGTCGTCTGGAACGGTAATGCTGGTCTGAGCATGAAGTGCCTTGCTGCTGGAACAGCTTCTGGGACGGTAATGCTGGTCTGAGCATGAAGTGCCTTGCTGCTGACGTCGTCTGGAACGGTAATGCTGGTCTGAGCATGAAGTGCCTTGCTGCTGACGTCGTCTGGACCGGTAATGCTGGTCTGAGCATGAAGTGCCTTGCTGCTGACGTCGTCTGGAACGGTAATGCTGGTCTGAGCATGAAGTGCCTTGCTGCTGACGTCGTCTGGAACGGTAATGCTGGTCTGAGCATGAAGTACCTTGCTGCTGACGTCGTCTGGAACGGTAATGCTGGTCTGAGCATGAAGTGCCTTGCTGCTGACGTCGTCTGGAACGGTAATGCTGGTCTGAGCATGAAGTGCCTTGCTGCTGACGTCGTCTGGACCATATGGTTTTCCTGGGTTGACACGGTGAAAGTATTGCTTGACGTCATTCACAGAGATCTGTATATCAACAGCTGTCTAAGGCCAGTTTCTGCTGCAATGTAAAATCACACGTCAAACCTGCAAGGTAATTTTCGATGGTCTCTGCCAGGCTTTCCTACTGTCTTTGTCCTTGAAAATGTTTTCTGTCTTTGTATGCTGCCTTGCACTACTTCATTTTGCTTATGACATGCCTCTGAATATGTGTCCTTTCCTCTTTACTACCACCTGATTTAAACACACCTTTTCTCTGGTTGAGGAGCTCTTTTAATACCTGAGTTACCCACACTATATTCCTGGGGATGATGTTGACTTTCTTTTTGGGAATAACGAGATCCTCATAGAAACGGATGAACCCTTCCAGGTCAGAGCGGTTTGTCAGACCATGAGACAGCCCTTCCAGGTCAGAGCGGTTTGTCAGACCATGAGACAGCCCTTCCAGGTCAGAGCGGTTTGTCAGACCATGAGACAGCCCTTCCAGGTCATTGGTCCAGTCAGACCATGAGACAGCCCTTCCAGGTCAGAGCGGTTTGTCAGACCATGAGACAGCCCTTCCAGGTCATTGGTCCAGTCAGACCATGAGACAGCCCTTCCAGGTCATTGGTCCAGTCAGACCATGAGACAGCCCTTCCAGGTCATTGGTCCAGTCAGACCATGAGACAGCCCTTCCAGGTCAGAGCGGTTTGTCAGACCATGAGACAGCCCTTCCAGGTCAGAGCGGTTTGTCAGACCATGAGACAGCCCTTCCAGGTCAGAGCGGTTTGTCAGACCATGAGACAGCCCTTCCAGGTCATTGGTCCAGTCAGACCATGAGACAGCCCTTCCAGGTCATTGGTCCAGTCAGACCATGAGACAGCCCTTCCAGGTCAGAGCGGTTTGTCAGACCATGAGACAGCCCTTCCAGGTCATTGGTCCAGTCAGACCATGAGACAGCCCTTCCAGGTCATTGGTCCAGTCAGACCATGAGACAGCCCTTCCAGGTCATTGGTCCAGTCAGACCATGAGACAGCCCTTCCAGGTCAGAGCGGTTTGTCAGACCATGAGACAGCCCTTCCAGGTCATTGGTCCAGTCAGACCATGAGACAGCCCTTCCAGGTCATTGGTCCAGTCAGACCATGAGACAGCCCTTCCAGGTCAGAGCGGTTTGTCAGACCATGAGACAGCCCTTCCAGGTCATTGGTCCAGTCAGACCATGAGACAGCCCTTCCAGGTCATTGGTCCAGTCAGACCATGAGACAGCCCTTCCAGGTCAGAGCGGTTTGTCAGACCATGAGACAGCCCTTCCAGGTCATTGGTCCAGTCAGACCATGAGACAGCCCTTCCAGGTCATTGGTCCAGTCAGACGCTTCAGGAGTCCAGCTTTAAATCTACACCTTTTTTAGCTTTCGCTCACAAAAAAACCCATCTACACCCGTGCATCAATGTAAGTAACGTAATAAAAAACTCCCAAATACGTCAGTTTAAGCTAGAGGTGTTTTTTTGTAACCTGGGCTGCACTGCATCCGCCCGATGTTGCACTGGCCCATCTGCGGTGAAAGGTGACACAGCCAGAGCGGTTTGTCAGACCATGAGATAGCCCATCTGCGGTGAAAGGTGACACAGCGAGAGCGGTTTGTCAGACCATGAGACAGCCCATCTGCGGTGAAAGGTGACACAGCCAGAGCGGTTTGTCAGACCATGAGAGCCCATCTGCGGTGAAAGGTGACACAGCCAGAGCGGTTTGTTAGACCATGAGACAGCCCATCTGCGGTGAAAGGTGACACAGCCAGAGCGGTTTGTCAGAACATGAGACAGCCCATCTGCGGTGAAAGGTGACACAGCCAGAGCGGTTTGTCAGAACATGAGTCTGTAGCTCCAGAACAGTTTGGCCTAAAAACTGTACTGAACAAAAAATATAAACGCAATATGTAAAGTGTTGATCCAATGTTCCATGAGGGGCGGCAGGGTAGCCTAGTGGTTAGAGTGTAGGGGCGGCAGGGTAGCCTAGTGGCAGGGTAGCCTAGTGGTTAGAGCAGGTAGCCTAGTGGTTAGAGCAGGTAGCCTAGTGGTTAGAGCAGGTAGCCTAGTGGTTAGAGCAGGTAGCCTAGTGGTTAGAGCAGGTAGCCTAGTGGTTAGAGCGTTGGACTAGTAACCGGAAGGTTGCAAGACATGTAAAGTGTTGATCCAATGAGCTGAAAGAAAATCACAGCAATGTGCCAGACGCACAAAACGCTTATTTCTCTCAAACGGTTTGAACACATGTGTTTACATCCCTGTTAGTGACTTCATTGAAATGGATTGAATAGAGCCTTATGAACACACTATTTCTTACATTTACACTCCTTGACCTTGTTTTGTATCATTTGTGGAATATAGTTGACTATTTTGAGCATCTTAATGCCGTTTTTAATAACCTCATATTTTAACGGTTGGCCGTTTCATAGGCTACATCAATGTACTAGTGTGGTGACTGGACTTGATATTACAGTGATTCAATAGAATTAATGTAATGTAACTGTGTGGGAGCAGTCATCTAAATGAGTGGCAGGACTTCCAGTATCAAACCCTCCTGTAGAGGGAAGTATGCAGGACAGAAAAAAACAAAAAACATGATATTTTTAGATAAAAATATTTTATTGACTCCACACTAAAAATAAGAAAGCAATAAAAACACATCATCTAGATCAGTGGTTCCCAAACTTGTTAAAGTCCCCTACCCCTTCAAACATCCTTTCCTCCAGCTGTACCCCTTCAAACATTCAACCTCCAGCTGTACCCCTTCTAGCACCAGGGTCAGCACACTCTCAAATGTTGTTTTTTGCCATCATTGTAAGCCTGCCACACACACACACTATACAATACATTTATTAAACATAAGAGTAAGAGTTTTTGTCACAACCCGGCTCGTGGGAAGTGACAAAGAGTTCTTATAGGACCAGGGCACAAATAATACTATAATAATAATCAATCATTTTGCTCTTTATTTAACTAACTTACAAATAAAACCTTATTTGTTCACAAAAATTGTGAATAACTCACCACAAGTTAATGAGAAGGGTGTGCTTGAAAGGATGCGCATACCTCTGCATTGTTGGGTTGTATTGAAGAGAGTCTCGGTCTTAAATCATTTTCCACACAGTCTGTGCCTGTATTTCGTTTTCATGCTAGTGAGGGCCGAGAATCCACTCTCCATAGGTATGTGGTTGCAAAGGGCATCAGAGTCTTAACAGCGCGATTTGCCAAGGCAGGATACTCTGAGTGTAGCCCAATCCAAAAATCTGGAAGTGGCTTTTGATGAAATTCTGTTTTCATAGAACCGCTTGTTGCAATTTCGATGAGGCTTTCTTGTTCAGATATCGGTAAGTGGACTGGAGGCAGGGCATGAAAGGGATAACGAATCCAGTTTGTGTCTTCCATTTTGGGGATGTACTGTACCTGTGCACCCAACTCACTCAGGTGCTTCGATAAATCACATTGACATTGTCCGTAAGCTTCAGTTCATTTGCACAGAAGAAAATCATACAATAATGGAAATAGAAGAGCTCTAACTTCTTAATCATAGCCTCAATTGTATCCCGCACATTGAATATAGTCTGTATGTTATAACAGCGTTACATGGTCGCTGCCCATATCATTGCATAGTGCAGAAAATACACAATAGTTCCGGGGCCTTGCTTTAACAAAGTTAACCATTTTCACTGTAGTGTCCAAAATGTCTTTCAAGCGGTCAGGCATTTCCTTGGCAGCAAGAGCCTCTCGGTGGATGCTGCAGTCTACCCAAGAGCCTCTCGGTGGATGCTGCAGTGTACCCAAGAGCCTCTCGGTGGATGCTGCAGTCTACCCAAGAGCCTCTCAGTGGATGCTGCAGTGTACCCAAGTGGCGTCGGGAGAAACCGCTTGCACGCGCGTTACCACTCCACTATGTCTCCCTGTCATGACTTTTGCACCATCAGTACAGATGCCAACATGAGCAGCAGCTATGTTCGGCTACATACGGACCGTTAGTGGAATTCCCACGAGAGAGTAACGGTTAATGTGATTGGATGTTAATTATTTGACTAGGCTACCTGTATTTGACATTGTGTTGTTATTTCGCTGAACACTAGATGGTTTAATTTGATTTTTGGCAGTGAAACGAGGCTACTTAGGCGAGGAGAAAAAAAACTCACCCAAATGTATCGCCCCATTGGAAAATAGAAATGGACTGTTTGAAAATGTGAAAAAAAAAGTGAATCACATTTTTATTTGGCGTACAATGAGTACCCCAGTTAGGGATTAGCTGATCTAAATGACAAGGGCCTGTCTCTTTGACTTGTAGGTGTCATCAGACTGGGGGTAGGGAGAGTGGGGACATCAGACTGGAGGTAGGGAGAGTGGGGACATCAGACTGGAGGTAGGGAGAGTGGGGACATCAGACTGGGGGTAGGGAGAGTGGGGACATCAGACTGGAGGTAGGGAGAGTGGGGACATCAGACTGTGGGTAGGGAGAGTGGGGACATCAGACTGGAGGTAGGGAGAGTGGGGACATCAGACTGGAGGTAGGGAGAGTGGGGACATCAGACTGGAGGTAGGGAGAGTGGGGACATCAGACTGGAGGTAGGGAGAGTGGGGACATCAGACTGGGGGTAGGGAGAGTGGGGACATCAGACTGGGGGTAGGGAGAGTGGGGACATCAGACTGGAGGTAGGGAGAGTGGGGACATCAGACTGGAGGTAGGGAGAGTGGGGACATCAGACTGTCCCCTGGATTACAGCACAATACAACATCCACATTCTGAAAGCATCCTTGTGTTTTTGGCTTAAGTGCAGGACATGTTAAGTTCTTGTCAGTGGCATGTCTACTGCAGAAGTCCCTGTATGTGTTTGCTGGTTCCTTTTCAGTCGGTTAACTTGGTACAACACAGCTATGGGGAGTTTGCACACTAGATCCTTCTACTGAAAAACATTAGAATCACACCTGACAAGGCCAATTAACACCATGCCTCACCAGAAGCCCTGCCTCCACAGGTGAAAAACCAGAGGAACGTTCTTCACCTCCAGCTGAACAGAACAATTCACACAATTCTTTCGTGCCAGATGCCTACAAGCTCTCTCTCTCTCTCTCTCTCTCTCTCTCTCTCTCTCTCTCTCTCTCTCTCTCTCTCTCTCTCTCTCTCTCTCTCTCTCTCTCTCTCCCGAGGAGCGTGTAGGCTTCCTTAGAAGGCTTTGTGGGACTGAATTTGTCTATCCTCTCCTGGGTGCCTATAATTCGGCGGAGTCTGAGTTGCAGTATACGGGGTTGATCTGGACTCACTTTCGAATGATGCTGTTGTGTCTATGGTCTGTTCTAGGGGGGGTTCTTAAAAGAAGATTGAGGGTTTGTCCTGCTACTGATGCTTTCCACAGTCCTGCTACTGGTGCTATCCACAGTCCTGCTACTGGTGCTATCCACAGTCCTGCTACTGGTGCTATCCACAGTCCTGCACCGCTACTGGTGCTATCCACAGTCCTGCTACTGGTGCTATCCACAGTCCTGCACTGCTACTGGTGCTATCCACAGTCCTACTACTGGTGCTATCCACAGTCCTGCTACTGGTGCTATCCACAGTCCTGCTACTGGTGCTATCCACAGTCCTGCTACTGGTGCTATCCACAGTCCTGCTACTGGTGCTATCCACAGTCCTGCTATTGGTGCTATCCACAGTCCAGCTACTGGTGCTATCCACAGTCCTGCTACTGGTGCTATCCACAGTCCTGCTATTGGTGCTATCCACAGTCCAGCTACTGGTGCTATCCACAGTCCTGCTACTGGTGCTATCCACAATCCTGCTACTGGTGCTATCCACAGTACTGCTACTGGTGCTATCCACAGTACTGCTACTGGTGCTATCCGCAGTACTGCTACTGGTGCTATCCGCAGTCCTGCTACTGGTGCTATCCGCAGTCCTGCTACTGGTGCTATCCACAGTCCTGCTACTGGTGCTATCCGCAGTCCTGCTACTGGTGCTATCCGCAGTCCTGCTACTGGTGCTATCCGCAGTCCTGCTACTGGTGCTATCCGCAGTCCTGCTACTGGTGCTATCCGCAGTCCTGCTACTGGTGCTATCCGCAGTCCTGCTACTGGTGCTATCCGCAGTCCTGCTACTGGTGCTATCCGCAGTCCTGCTACTGGTGCTATCCACAGTCCTGCTACTGATGCTATCCACAGTGCTGCTACTGGTGCTATCCACAGTACTGCTACTGGTGCTATCAGCAGTCCTGCACCGCTTGCCTCTTTTTCCAGACTCTTTCGATGAGCTTAAGACAACCTGTGCCCAGCCACAGTCTGACAAGCTGATGTTGCATGGATAATTCCCACTGCACGGATATGGAGGGGGCGGGGATTTTCCACATGCTTCCGGTGGATGAGAAGCTAGCTGGCTACCTAGACCCGTTGGCTAACAAAGGGATGACTAACTCCAACATGTTGCTCCCTAATAAGCAGCTGGACAAGGTGTACTGGGCCCAGGGGGTGGCGTACTGATCAGTAGAGGGCGGGAACTCCCCATAGCTGTGTTGTACCTGGTTTCCCTCTCTCAGGGAACAGAAGATACAGTAATGATGTTCTGCTGAGTCCAGGTGGTACTTGGAAAGAAGGCAGGAAGGACATCAATGCAGCAGCTGAAACCAGTTTCTTAAAACTCGTGTGTTATTGTGTTGTTGTGTGTTACTCTGTGTGGTGTGTGTGTTACTCTGTGTGGTGTGTGTGTTATTGTGTTGTTGTGTGTGTGTTATTGTGTTGTTGTGTGTGTGTTACTCTGTGTGGTGTGTGTGTTCCTCTGTGTGGTGTGTGTTACTCTGTATGGTGTGTGTGGTGTGTGTTACTCTGTATGGTGTGTGTGTTACTCTGTATGGTGTGTGTGTTACTCTGTGTGGTGTGTTACTCTGTGTGGTGTGTGTGGTGTGTGTTCCTCTGTGTGGTGTGTGTGTTACTCTGTGTGGTGTGTGTGTTACTTTGTGTGGTGTGTGTGTTACTTTGTGTGGTGTGTGTGTTACTCTGTGTGGTGTGTGTGTTATTGTGTGTGTTCCTCTGTGTTGTGTGTGTTACTCTGTGTGGTTTGTGTGTGTTCCTCTGTGTGGTGTGTGCGTTATTGTGTGTGTTACTCTGTGTGGTGTGTGTGTTGTGTGTGTTCCTCTGTGTGGTGTGTGTGTGTGTTATTGTGTGTGTTCCTCTGTGTGGTGTGTGTGTTCCTCTGTGTGGTGTGTGTGTTATTGTGTGTGTTCCTCTGTGTGGTGTGTGTGTTCCTCTGTGTGGTGTGTGTGTTATTGTGTGTGTTCCTCTGTGTGGTGTGTGTTGTAAGTCTCTCTCAACCTCCCCAGAAGCTCCTGCAGCTCCTCCATGTTGTGATTCTTGTCCTCCAGCAGCTCATAACGCAGACTGGAGATATCCTGCTTAATCTCTTTCAGCTCACCTACACACACACACACAGACCACACAGTTCGCGTTGAGTAAAGTTTCAAAACTACTCTGCATTTCTTATGACTGAAGTGTGTGTGTGTCATTGTGTGTGTTCCTCTGTGTGGTGTGTGTGTGTCATTGTGTGTGTTCCTCTGTGTGGTGTGTGTGTGCGTGTGTGTGTGTGTGTGTGTGTGTGTGTGTCATTGTGTGTGTGTGTGTGTGTGTTCCTCTGTGTGGTGTGCGTGTGTGTGCGTGTGCGTGTGTGTGTGTGTCAGTCACCTTCGTTGATCTCGTCATTTTCTTTGTCCGTCTGGGCTTTGATGATGTAACGTTTTATAAGGCGCTTCATGATCTTCTGCAACATACACACACACACAAACTGAACAGATAAACATACAAAATATACATTCATTATTGTAACCTGTAACTGAGTGAGTGGCGATTCCTCAGAGGAGGAAGGGGAGGACCATCCTCTTCACTGATTTTCATAAAAATGTAAATAGTGAAACATATATATATATATATAATATACTAAATACTGCATATTCACGTCACCAAATAATTGATTAAAACACACTGTTTTGCAGTGAAGGTCTACAGGAGCCTCAACAGCCACTCTGTAGGGTGGCACCATGGTGTACCCGGAGGACAGTTAGCTTCCATCCTCCTCTGGGTACAATGAAGGTCTACAGGAGCCTCAACAGCACTCTGTAGGCTAGCACCATGGTGTAGCCAGAGGACAGCTAGTTTCCATCCTCCTCTGGGTACATTGACTACAATACAAAACCTAGGAGGCTCATTGTTATCACCCCCCTTCCATAATTATGACAACTTCCGGAAGACGTCCTCTAACTTGTCAGAGCTTTTGCAGCATGAACTGACATGTTGTCCACCCAATCAAAGGATCAGAGAATGAATCTCGTACTGAAAGCATAAGCTACAGATAACTAGCACTGCAGTGCATAAAATGTGGTGAGTAGTTGATTCAAAGTGAGAGAATATGGAAATAGTTGAACAGTTTTGAACAAATACATTTCTTTAAAAGTTATTGAGAGGCAAGAGAAAGGGAGAGAGAGAGCTAGCTATATTTCGTAGTATTTTTTTCTCACACTTTTACTTAGTTAGCTACTTGATCTAGCTAGCTTGTTTAGCCTAATCAAAAACCCAGCTCAAAACAGAGAGGAATGTTACGTTAGCTAGCTGGCTATGGCTATCCAACACTGGAACTCTTAAGTCAAGGTAAGCTTTTGGTTGTATTCATTTATTGCCACCAGGGCACTCCGGTGTAACTGCTAAAATGCTTGCTGACTGTACTGCATGATTTTAGCAAGTTTACTAGTGCATTAGTTATGTTAGCTATGTTGACTATGATGTTAGCCTACATTGTGTCACCATATTATCTGTGTGTAGCATTTAGAGGGTATGATATGAAGCTTTGGCTTGGAAAGGTTTTTTCACCTGGTCACATACAGCTGATGTGTTGTGCACTGAAGTCCACAAGCGAAGGGAAAAGGTGAGAGGACGAGAGCAAGTAGATCAGAGAAGGATTTACAACGTGAAAAGTGATAATGCTGTTTGTATGTGGCTGCTACAAAATGAACTGTGTTTGTGTGTGATTAGGGGTGTATTCATTCTGCTTATTCTGTTGAAAAATGTTTCTTAAATGTTTCTTCTTTCTTAAACGGAATGAAACTGGGATAAACATAGCTGAATTGGTCCAATAGAAACTCTCGTTTGCATCTTAGATGGGGCGGCAGGTAGCCTAGTGGTTAGAGAGTTGGGCCAGTAACTGAAAGGTGGCTAGATTGAATTCCCGAGCTGTCGTTCTGCCCCTGAACAAGGCAGTTAACCCACTGTTCCTAGGCCGTCATTGTAAAAAAGAATTTGTTCTTAACTGACTAGCCTAGTGAAATAAAGGTTAAATACATAAAAATATATACTATCAGCTAGATGCAGACATGATGATATTGAATATGTTACTGTCTGTGACCTTGACTGTTAAGAATTCTCTTGACCTGTGAACCTACATTGTAAACTTTCATTCATAGGTTAGGTTCTATCAACGTGATGATAGGTTAAGGGAAAATTACAGTATCATGTAGTAGCCTAAACCTATCGTTGTTACATTGAGCTTTGTCCATGGAATATGAATGACAGTCATCCAATATGCTGTAATATAAATAAGGCCATGCTCATTAAAATAATAAAATAATCCTGGTCTATGTTACCTGGTATCTGGTGGGTCTCGGAGAGTTGCTGTATCCTGAAGCTTTACTGTCTCCCAGCTGGAACACACAGAGACACAGTAAATACTTATTACGATTGCTATAGTAATACCTATATAAATACGGATTCCCGTTAACATTTTACAGTAAGTTTTATAATCATCTGTAACTGCATTATAAACCAGTGAAAAACAGGTTACAACGCATTGGTCAAAATAGTGTGATCGGCAGTCAGTGCCTCCAGTTAACCATTTACAAATGCAATAATAGCAACCCTTATGTAATCATCATGCAACCTTATTTTCTATAGTTGCACAGTTGAACGTTATCTTTTCACATTTGGGTGTGGTGCATTGTTGCTCTGCCCCAGGAAAAGAAATGATTGGTTTTTGGACCAGTGGTCAGCTCCTATGATGTGTTTTGCCCCATGTTTGAAACGCTGATGATGATGATGAATTGGTGCGCTTTATCCCAGTCTAATACCCTCATAAAACCATGTATTATAAACATGACCCTTTACTACAGCCTTTGTTGATGAGCATGTGGTGTTTTCTATTGCATCAAACACTTGTTACTTTCATGTGCAAACGTAGAAGAAACAACATTTCAGGGTCAATGTTAAATTTTCTATTGTACCATTCACTTAAATATTTTGACCTTTTATGCTGTAGTCAACTAAAGTAACCTATTTTGTTTTAGCCAATTAGAAGCCTTGCTAAGCCATCATTGCATCAATAATTAGCCTAGCTTCTTCAAAGGAAGAGTTGCAGAGGACAGCTTTGTTACAAGATGACCTGAGGACTTTTTTTGTGACCTGGACTTCTCTTTTGTTGCACGCAGGGCATTTTCCTCCATGGATTACAGCATGCAGGGCATTCTGAGCATGTTGAGGACGCGGCTAGGGATGCCGTCTGGGCCAGCAGCCTTGCGAGGGTTAATACATTTAAATGTTTTTCTCACATTCTCTCACATGGAGAAGGAAGGAGGGGGGGGTGCAGTCCTTGTTAGCGGGGCGCGACGGAGGCACTGTATCCTCAAAGTGGGCAAAGAAGGTGTTTAGTTTGTCTGGAGGCGTGACGTTGGTGTCTGTGCCGTGGCTTTTTTTTTTTTGTCCATTATTTCCTGTAGACCCTGCCACATACGTCTCTTGTCTGAGCCGTTGAATTGCGTCTCCACCTTGTCCCTGTACTGGCATTTCGCTTGTTTGATTGCCTTGCGGAGGGAATAACTACACTGTTTATATTCAGCCTTTCCATGGTTGAATGCGGTGGTTCACGCTTTCAGTTTTGCACAAATTCCGCCACCCGTCCACGGTTTCTGGTTAGGGTAGGTTTTAATAGTCACAGTACAACATCTCCAATGTACTTCTTTCTAAAATCACTCACCGAGTCAGCGTATAGGTCGATGTTGTTCCCTGAGGATGACCGCAACATATTCCAGTCAGCGTATAGGTCGATGTTGTTCCCTGAGGATGACCGCAACATATTCCAGTCAGCGTATAGGTCGATGTTGTTCTCTGAGGATGACCGCAACTTATTCCAGTCAGCGTATAGGTCGATGTTGTTCTCTGAGGATGACCGCAACATATTCCAGTCAGCGTATAGGTCGATGTTGTTCCCTGAGGATGACCGCAACATATTCCAGTCAGCGTATAGGTCGATGTTGTTCTCTGAGGATGACCGCAACATATTCCAGTCAGCGTATAGGTCGATGTTGTTCTTTGAGGATGACCGCAACGATACTGTGAACCATCAGATCCTCCTCTCCACCCTCTCCGAGTTGGGCATCTCCGGCGCGGCCCACGCTTGGATTGCGTCCTACCTGACAGGTCGCTCCTACCAGGTGGCGTGGCGAGAATCCGTCTCCACACCACGTGCTCTCACCACTGGTGTCCCCCAGGGCTCTGTTCTAGGCCCTCTCCTATTCTCGCTATACACCAAGTCACTTGGCTCTGTCATAACCTCACATGGTCTCTCCTATCATTGCTATGCAGACGACACACAATTAATCTTCTCCTTTCCCCCTTCTGATGATCAGGTGGTGAATCGCATCTCTGCATGTCTGGCAGACATATCAGTGTGGATGACGGATCACCACCTCAAGCTGAACCTCGGCAAGACGGAGCTGCTCTTCCTCCCGGGGAAGGACTGCCCATTCCATGATCTCGCCATTACGGTTGACAACTCCATTGTGTCCTCCTCCCAGAGCGCTAAGAACCTTGGCGTGATCCTGGACAACACCCTGTCGTTCTCAACTAACATCAAGGCGGTGGCCCGTTCCTGTAGGTTCATGCTCTACAACATCCGCAGAGTACGACCCTGCCTCACACAGGAAGCGGCGCAGGTCCTAATCCAGGCACTCATCATCTCCCGTCTGGATTACTGCAAATCGCTGTTGGCTGGGCTCCCTGCCTGTGCCATTAAACCCCTACAACTCATCCAGAACGCCGCAGCCCGTCTGGTGTTCAACCTTCCCAAGTTCTCTCACGTCACCCCGCTCCTCCGCTCTCTCCACTGGCTTCAGTTGAAGCTCGCATCCGCTACAAGACCATGGTGCTTGCCTACGGAGCTGTGAGGGGAACGGCACCTCAGTACCTCCAGGCTCTGATCAGGCCCTACACCCAAACAAGGGCACTGCGTTCATCCACCTCTGGCCTGCTCGCCTCCCTACCACTGAGGAAGTACAGTTCCCGCTCAGCCCAGTCAAAACTGTTCGCTGCTCTGGCCCCCCAATGGTGGAACAAACTCCCTCACGACGCCAGGACAGCGGAGTCAATCACCACCTTCCGGAGACACCTGAAACCCCACCTCTTTAAGGAATACCTAGGATAGGATAAAGTAATCCCTCCCACTACTGTTCCACTGGATGTCATAAGGTGAATGCACCAATTTGTAAGTCGCTCTGGATAAGAGCGTCTGCTAAATGACTTAAATGTTAAATGTTAAACATATTCCAGTCAGCGTATAGGTCGATGTTGTTCTCTGAGGATGACCGGAGCATATTCCAGTCAGCGTATAGGTCGATGTTGTTCCCTGAGGATGACCGCAACATATTCCAGTCAGCGTATAGGTCGATATTGTTCCCTGAGGATGACCGCAACATATTCCAGTCAGCGTATAGGTCGATGTTGTTCCCTGAGGATGACTGCAACATATTCCAGTCAGCGTATAGGTCGATGTTGTTCCCTGAGGATGACCGCAACATATTCCAGTCAGCGTATAGGTCGATGTTGTTCCCTGAGGATGACCGCAACATATTCCAGTACGCGTGATCAAAACAACCTTGAAGCGTGGCTTCCGATTGGTCAGACCAGTGTTGAATGGGTTCTCATGACTGGTACATCCTGTTTGAGTTTCTGCCTATAAAACGGTAGGAGCAAGATGGCGTCGTATTCGGATTTGCTGAAGGGAGGGTGGGGGAGGGCTTTGTATGCATCGCAGAAGTTAGAGTAGCAGTGGTCGAGTGTATTACCCCTGCGCGTAGTGCAGTAAAGAAGCTGATAGAATTTAGGTAGCCTTGTTCTCAAATTTTCTTGTTAAAATCCCCAGCTACGAGTCCAGTGAAGTTCCTTGAAGGCCGTCTTGGTGTCTGCTTGAGGGGGAATGTACACCGCTGTGACAACAACTGATGAGAATTATCTTGGTAGGTAAAATGGCCTGCATTTGATTGTAAGGAATTCTAGGTCGGGTGAGCAAAAATACTTGAGTTCCTGTATGTTATGATTACACCATGAGTCGTTAATCATGAAGCATACACCCCCGCCCTTCCTCTTCCAAGAGAAGTGTTTATCTCTGTCGGCGCGATGCATGGAGAAGCCCGGCTGAAACGATTCCAACTACATACCCCGAGAGAGTCATGTTTCCATGAAACAGAGAATGCTACAATCTCTGAGTTCTCTCTGAAAGGCAACCCTTGCTCGAATTTCGTACTGTATACAGCTGTGGCCAAACGTTTTGAGAATGACACAAGTATTCATTTCCACAAAGTTTGCTGCTTCAGTGTCTTTAGATATTTTTGTCAGATGTTACTATGGAATACTGAAGTATAAGCATTTCATAAGTGTCAAAGGCTCTTATTGACAATTGTCTTATTGACAATTTCAATCAATGAAGTTGATGCAAAGAGTCAATATTTGCAGTGTTGACCCTTCTTTTTCAAGACCTCTGCAATCTGCCCTGGCATGCTGTCAATTAACTTCTGGGTCACATCCTGACTGATGGCAGCCCATTCTTGCATAATCAATGCTTGGAGTTTGTCAGAATTTGTGGGTTTTTGTTTGTCCACCCGCCCCTTGAGGATTGACCACAAGTTCTCAGTGGGATTAAGGTCTGGGGAGTTTCCTGGCCATGGACCCAAAATATCGATGTTTTGTTCCCTGAGCCACTTAGTTATCACTTTTGCCTTATGGCAAGGTGCTCCATCATGCTGAAAAAGGCATTGTTCGTCACCAAACTGTTCCTGGATGGTTGGGAGAAGTTGCTCTCAGAGGATGTGTTGGTACCATTCTTTATTCATGGCTGTGTTCTTAGGCAAAATTGTCAGTGAGCCCACTCCCTTGGCTGAGAAGCAACCCCACACAAGAATGGTCTCAGGATGCTTTACTGTTGGCATGACACATGACTGATGGCAGTGCTCACCTTGTCTTCTCTGGACAAGCTTTTTTTTGGATGCCACAAACAATCGGAAAGGGGATTCATCAGAGAAAATTACTTTACCCCAGTCCTCAGCAGTCCAATCCCTGTACCTTTTGCAGAATATCAGTCTGTCCCTGATGTTTTTCCCTGGAGTGAAGTGGCTTCTTTGCTGCCCTTCTTGACACCAGGCCATCCTCCAAAAGTCTTCGCCTCACTGTGCATGCAGATGCACTCACACCTGCCTGCTGCATTCCTGAGCAAGCTCTGAATTGGTGGTGCCCCGATCCCGCCGCTAAATCAACTTTAGGAGATGGTCCTGGCACTTGCTGGACTTTCTTGGGCGTCCTTAAGCCTTCTTCACAACAATTGAACCGCTCTCCTTGAAGATCTTGATGATCTGATAAATGGTTGATTTAGGTGCAATCTTACTGGCAGCAATATCTTTGCCCGTGAAGCCCTTTTTGTGCAAAGCAATGATGACGGCACGTGCTTCCTTGCAGGTATCCATGGTTGACAGAGGAAGAACAATTATTCCAAGCACCACCCTCCTTTTGAAGCTTCCAGTCTGTTATTCGAACTCAATCAGCATGACAGAGTGATCTCCAGCCTTGTCCTCGTCAACACTCACACGTGTTAATGAGAGAATAACTGACATGATGTCAGCTGGTCCTTTTGTGGCAGGGCTGAAATGCAGTGGACATGTTTTTGGGGGTTTCAGTTCATTTGCATGGCAAAGAAGGACTTTGCAATTCATCTGATCACTCTTCATAACATTCTGGAGTATATGCAAATTGCCATCATACAAACTGAGGCAGCAGACTTTGTGAAAATGTATATTTGTGTAATTCTCAAAACTTTTGGCCACGACTGCAGTTTCCTAAGAATTCGAAGCAAGGCGACAGTCTCTGTCGGCGTCATCTTACACTACGTCTACCATAACTAGAGGCAGATACAGGACCAAGGTCTACCATGGTTCATAACTACAGGCTGATACAGATCCAAGGTCTACCATGGTTCATTACTAGAGGCAGATACAGGACCAAGGTCTACCATAACTAGAGGCAGATACAGGACCAAGGTCTACCATAACTAGAGGGAGATACAGGACCAAGGTCTACCATAACTAGAGGCAGATACAGAACCAAGGTCTACCATAACTAGAGGCAGATACAGGACCAAGGTCTACCATAGTTCATAACTAGAGGCAGATACAGATCCAAGGTCTACTATGGTTCATTACTAGAGGCAGATACAGGAACAAAGGTCTACCATAACTAGAGGCAGATACAGAACCAAGGTCTACCATGGTTCATAACTAGAGGCAGATACAGATCCAAGTTCTACCATGGTTCATAACTAGAGGCAGATACAGGACCAAGGTCTCCCATAACTAGAGGCAGATACAGAACCAAGGTCTACCATGGTTCATAACTAGAGGCAGACAGATCCAAGGTCTACCATGGTTCATAACTAGAGGCAGATACAGATCCAAGGTCTACCATGGTTCATAACTAGAGGCAGATACAGATCCAAGGTCTACCATGGTTCATAACTAGAGGCAGATACAGATCCAAGGTCTACCATGGTTCATAACTAGAGGCAGATACAGGACCAAGGTCTACCATAACTAGAGGCAGATACAGGACCAAGGTCTACCATAACTAGAGGCAGATACAGAACCAAGGACTACCATGGTTCATAACTAGAGGCAGACAGATCCAAGGTCTACCATGGTTCATAACTAGAGGCAGATACAGATCCAAGGTCTACCATGGTTCATAACTAGAGGCAGATACAGGACCAAGGTCTACCATAACTAGAGGCAGATACAGGACCAAGGTCTACCATAACTAGAGGCAGATACAGAACCAAGGTCTACCATAACTAGAGGCAGATACAGGACCAAGGTCTACCATAGTTCATAACTAGAGGCAGATACAGGACCAAGGTCTACCATAACTAGAGGCAGATACAGGATCAAGGTCTACCATAACTAGAGGCAGATACAGGACCAAGGTCTACCATAACTAGAGGCAGATACAGGACCAAGGTCTACCATAACTAGAGGCAGATACAGGACCAAGGTCTACCATAACTAGAGGCTGATACAGGAACAAAGGTCTACCATGGTTCATTACTAGAGGCAGATACAGGACCAAGGTCTACCATAACTAGAGGCAGATACAGGACCAAGGTCTACCATAACTAGAGGCAGATACAGGACCAAGGTCTACCATAACTAGAGGCAGATACAGGACCAAGGTCTACCATAACTAGAGGCAGATACAGGACCAAGGTCTACCATGGTTCATTACTAGAGGCAGATACAGGACCAAGGTCTACCATAACTAGAGGCAGATACAGGACCAATGTCTACCATAACTAGAGACAGATACAGGACCAAGGTCTGCCATAACTAGAGGCAGATACAGGACCAAGGTCTACCATAACTAGAGGCAGATACAGGACCAAGGTCTACCATGGTTCATAACTACAGACAGATACAGGACCAAGGTCTACCATAACTAGAGGCAGATACAGGACCAAGGTCTACCATAACTAGAGACAGATACAGGACCAAGGCCTACCATAACTAGAGACAGATACAGAACCAAGGTCTACCATAACTAGAGGCAGATACAGAACCAAGGTCTACCATAACTAGAGGCAGATACAGGACCAAGGTCTACCATGGTTCATAACTACAGGCAGATACAGATCCAAGGTCTACTATGGTTCATTACTAGAGGCAGATCCAGATCCAAGGTCTACCATGGTTCATTACTAGAGGCAGATACAGATCCAAGGTCTACCATGGTTCATTACTAGAGGCAGATACAGGACCAAGGTCTACCATAACTAGAGGCAGATACAGGACCAAGGTCTACCATAACTAGAGGCAGTTACAGAACCAAGGTCTACCATAACTAGAGGCAGATACAGAACCAAGGTCTATCATAACTAGAGGCAGATACAGGACCAAGGTCTACCATAACTAGAGGCAGATACAGGACCAAGGTCTACCATAACTAGAGGCAGATACAGGACCAAGGTCTACCATAACTAGAGGCAGATACAGGACCAAGGTCTACCATAACTAGAGGCAGATACAGAACCAAGGTCTACCATAACTAGAGGCAGATACAGGACCAAGGTCTACCATAACTAGAGGCAGATACAGGACCAAGGTCTACCATAACTAGAGGCAGATACAGGACCAAGGTCTACCATAGTTCATAACTACAGACAGATACAGGACCAAGGTCTACCATGGTTCATAACTAGAGGCAGATACAGGACCAAGGTCTACCATAACTAGAGGCAGATACAGGACCAAGGTCTACCATAACTAGAGGCAGATACAGAACCAAGGTCTACCATAACTAGAGGCAGATACAGAACCAAGGTCTACCATAACTAGAGGCAGATACAGGACCAAGGTCTACCATGGTTCATTACTAGAGGCAGATACAGGACCAAGGTCTACCATAACTAGAGGCAGATACAGGACCAAGGTCTACCATGGTTCATTACTAGAGGCAGATACAGGACCAAGGTCTACCATAACTAGAGGCAGATACAGATCCAAGGTCTACTATGGTTCATTACTAGAGGCAGATACAGGAACAAAGGTCTACCATAACTAGAGGCAGATACAGAACCAAGGTCTACCATGGTTCATAACTAGAGGCAGATACAGATCCAAGGTCTACCATGGTTCATTACTAGAGGCAGATACAGGACCAAGGTCTACCATGGTTCATTACTAGAGGCAGATACAGGACCAAGGTCTACCATGGTTCATTACTAGAGGCAGATACAGATCCAAGGTCTACCATAGTTCATTACTAGAGGCAGATACAGGACCAAGGTCTACCATAACTAGAGGCAGATACAGAACTAAGGTCTACCATAACTAGAGGCAGATACAGGACCAAGGTCTACCATAACTAGAGGCAGATACAGGACCAAGGTCTACCATAACTAGAGGCAGATACAGGACCAAGGTCTACCATAACTAGAGGCAGATACAGAACCAAGGTCTACCATAACTAGAGGCAGATACAGGACCAAGATCTACCATGGTTCATTACTAGAGGCAGATACAGGACCAAGGTCTACCATGGTTCATAACTAGAGGCAGATACAGGACCAAGGTCTACCATAACTAGAGGCAGATACAGGACCAAGGTCTACCATAACTAGAGGCAGATACAGGACCAAGGTCTACCATAACTAGAGGCAGATACAGGACCAAGGTCTACCGTAACTAGAGGCAGATACAGGACCAAGGTCTACCATAACTAGAGGCAGATACAGGACCAAGGTCTACCATAACTAGAGGCAGATACAGGACCAAGGTCTACTATGGTTCATTACTAGAGGCAGATACAGGACCAAGGTCTACCATGGTTCATAACTACAGGCTGATACAGATCCAAGGTCTACCATGGTTCATTACTAGAGGCTGATACAGGACCAAGGTCTACCATGGTTCATTACTAGAGGCTGATACAGGACCAAGGTCTACCATAACTAGAGGCAGATACAGAACCAAGGTCTACCATAACTAGAGGCAGATACAGAACCAAGGTCTACCATAACTAGAGGCAGATACAGGACCAAGGTCTACCATGGTTCATTACTAGAGGCAGATACAGGACCAAGGTCTACCATAACTAGAGGCAGATACAGGACCAAGGTCTACCATGGTTCATTACTAGAGGCAGATACAGGACCAAGGTCTACCATAACTAGAGGCAGATACAGATCCAAGGTCTACTATGGTTCATTACTAGAGGCAGATACAGGAACAAAGGTCTACCATAACTAGAGGCAGATACAGAACCAAGGTCTACCATGGTTCATAACTAGAGGCAGATACAGATCCAAGGTCTACCATGGTTCATTACTAGAGGCAGATACAGGACCAAGGTCTACCATGGTTCATTACTAGAGGCAGATACAGGACCAAGGTCTACCATGGTTCATTACTAGAGGCAGATACAGATCCAAGGTCTACCATAGTTCATTACTAGAGGCAGATACAGGACCAAGGTCTACCATAACTAGAGGCAGATACAGAACTAAGGTCTACCATAACTAGAGGCAGATACAGGACCAAGGTCTACCATAACTAGAGGCAGATACAGGACCAAGGTCTACCATAACTAGAGGCAGATACAGGACCAAGGTCTACCATAACTAGAGGCAGATACAGAACCAAGGTCTACCATAACTAGAGGCAGATACAGGACCAAGATCTACCATGGTTCATTACTAGAGGCAGATACAGGACCAAGGTCTACCATGGTTCATAACTAGAGGCAGATACAGGACCAAGGTCTACCATAACTAGAGGCAGATACAGGACCAAGGTCTACCATAACTAGAGGCAGATACAGGACCAAGGTCTACCATAACTAGAGGCAGATACAGGACCAAGGTCTACCGTAACTAGAGGCAGGTACAGGACCAAGGTCTACCATAACTAGAGGCAGATACAGGACCAAGGTCTACCATAACTAGAGGCAGATACAGGACCAAGGTCTACTATGGTTCATTACTAGAGGCAGATACAGGACCAAGGTCTACCATGGTTCATAACTACAGGCTGATACAGATCCAAGGTCTACCATGGTTCATTACTAGAGGCTGATACAGGACCAAGGTCTACCATGGTTCATTACTAGAGGCTGATACAGGACCAAGGTCTACCATAACTAGAGGCAGATACAGAACCAAGGTCTACCATGGTTCATAACTACAGGCTGATACAGATCCAAGGTCTACCATGGTTCATTACTAGAGGCTGATACAGGACCAAGGTCTACCATGGTTCATAACTAGAGGCAGATACAGGACCAAGGTCTACCATAACTAGAGGCAGATACAGGACCAAGGTCTACCATAACTAGAGGCAGATACAGAACCAAGGTCTACCATAACTAGAGGCAGATACAGGACCAAGGTCTACCATAGTTCATAACTAGAGGCAGATACAGGACCAAGGTCTACCATAACTAGAGGCAGATACAGGACCAAGGTCTACCATAACTAGAGGCAGATACAGGACCAAGGTCTACCATAACTAGAGGCAGATACAGGACCAAGGTCTACCATAACTAGAGGCAGATACAGGACCAAGGTCTACCATAACTAGAGGCAGATACAGGACCAAGGTCTACCATAACTAGAGGCAGATACAGGACCAAGGTCTACCATAACTAGAGACAGATACAGGACCAAGGTCTACCATAACTAGAGGATGATACAGGACCAAGGTCTACCATAACTAGAGGCAGATACAGGACCAAGGTCTACCATAACTAGAGGCAGATACAGGACCAAGGTCTACCATGGTTCATTACTAGAGGCAGATACAGGACCAAGGTCTACCATAACTAGAGGCAGATACAGGACCAATGTCTACCATAACTAGAGACAGATACAGGACCAAGGTCTACCATAACTAGAGGCAGATACAGGACCAAGGTCTACCATAACTAGAGGCAGATACAGGACCAAGGTCTACCATGGTTCATAACTAGAGGCAGATACAGGAACAAGGTCTACCATAACTAGAGACAGATACAGGACCAAGGTCTACCATAACTAGAGGCAGATACAGAACCAAGGTCTACCATAACTAGAGGCAGATACAGAACCAAGGTCTACCATAACTAGAGGCAGATACAGGACCAAGGTCTACCATAACTAGAGGCAGATACAGGACCAATGTCTACCATAACTAGAGACAGATACAGGACCAAGGTCTACCATAACTAGAGGCAGATACAGGACCAAGGTCTACCATAACTACAGACAGATACAGAACCAAGGTCTACCATGGTTCATAACTACAGGCAGATACAGGACCAAGGTCTACCATAGTTCATAACTACAGACAGATACAGGACCAAGGTCTACCATGGTTCATAACTAGAGGCAGATACAGGACCAAGGTCTACCATAACTAGAGGCAGATACAGGACCAAGGTCTACCATAACTAGAGGCAGATACAGAACCAAGGTCTACCATAACTAGAGGCAGATACAGAACCAAGGTCTACCATAACTAGAGGCAGATACAGGACCAAGGTCTACCATGGTTCATTACTAGAGGCAGATACAGGACCAAGGTCTACCATAACTAGAGGCAGATACAGAACCAAGGTCTACCGTGGTTCATAACTAGAGGCAGATACAGATCCAAGGTCTACTATGGTTCATTACTAGAGGCAGATACAGGAACAAAGGTCTACCATAACTAGAGGCAGATACAGAACCAAGGTCTACCATGGTTCATAACTAGAGGCAGATACAGATCCAAGGTCTACCATGGTTCATTACTAGAGGCAGATACAGGACCAAGGTCTACCATGGTTCATTACTAGAGGCAGATACAGGACCAAGGTCTACCATGGTTCATTACTAGAGGCAGATACAGGACCAAGGTCTACCATGGTTCATTACTAGAGGCAGATACAGATCCAAGGTCTACCATAGTTCATTACTAGAGGCAGATACAGGACCAAGGTCTACCATAACTAGAGGCAGATACAGAACCAAGGTCTACCATAACTAGAGGCAGATACAGGACCAAGGTCTACCATAACTAGAGGCAGATACAGGACCAAGGTCTACCATAACTGGAGGCAGATACAGGACCAAGGTCTACCATAACTAGAGGCAGATACAGAACCAAGGTCTACCATAACTAGAGGCAGATACAGGACCAAGGTCTACCATGGTTCATAACTAGAGGCAGATACAGGACCAAGGTCTACCATAACTAGAGGCAGATACAGATCCAAGGTCTACTATGGTTCATTACTAGAGGCAGATACAGGACCAAGGTCTACCATAACTAGAGGCAGATACAGGACCAAGGTCTACCATAACTAGAGGCTGATACAGTGGATGAACAGAGAGGTGTGTTTGTATGTGTACCTGGTTGAGCTGCGCCCCGTCAGGTGGCTGTGTATGGCTGTGTAGCAGCAGCTCTCTAACAGCAGTGGCCAGGCCCAGCATTGCTTTAGGACTAGGAACCAGGTTAAATGGGACGGGCAGGGTCCTGCCTTCCTCAAAGTAGGAGAACCACAGCTTGGCACGGGCAAACTTCCACTCCACATCAGCATCATCCTGTAACCAGGTAGAGAGAGAAGGAAGGAGAGAGAGAGCGAGAAGGAAGGTAAGAGAATGAAAGAGAGAGCGAGAGGAGAGAACGGGGAGAGAGAGAGAGAGAGAGAAGAAGAGAGGAGAGGGAGAGAAGAACAGAAGAGAGAGAGAGAAGAACAGAGAAGAAGGAAGGAGAGAGAGAGCGAGAAGGAAGGTAAGAGAATGAAAGAGAGAGCGAGAGGAGAGAACGGGGAGAGAGAGAGAGAGAAGAGAGGACAGAGAGAGGGAGAGAAGAACATAAGAGAGAGAGAGAAGAACAGAGAAGAAGGAAGGAGAGAGAGAGCGAGAAGGAAGGTAAGAGAATGAAAGAGAGAGCGAGAGGAGAGAACGGGGAGAGAGAGAGAGAAGAAGAGAGGACTGAGAGAGGGAGAGAAGAACAGAAGAGAGAGAGAGAAGAACAGAAGAGAGAGAGAGAAGAACAGAGAAGAAGGAAGGAGAGAGTATTAAACAGGTTTAGGAGAGTCTGACTGATGAGACCTTACAATGCCAGGGCCTCGATCCTGTGTGTGTGTCATGCATGTATTTAAGTGCGCGTATGTGTGTGCTTGCATGGGTGTGTTTCAAGTTTTATTTATCGTACGGGATACACATGGTATACATCGTCCAATGAAATGCTTACTTCCGGGTTCCTTCTCACCAATAAGAAATAACAAAAGATAAGAATATGAACACAAAGTAAATGGCTCAGTAGAATAGAATAAACATTTTAACATCAGTATAATACAGGAAGGCACAATTTATAGTCCAATGTTTACACGTTTTGGACAGGGGGATTGGGGGGCAAGTTCTTAAATGTTACAGTATTTACCAATCATATTAATAGTCTGGTAGCATCAGTAGTGGGGTGTGTACCTCTATCTCCTGGAAAGAGCTGTTTATCATCGCGATCAGCATGTTGAGCAGAACGATCACCATGGTAACATTGTAAACACCATACAGCACGTAGCCGATGTTCTCAATGAACTTGTGATCGTTGTTAATGACTACCGACTTCACCTCCGACAGGCCGAAGATCGCCCAAAACAGAGTCTTAAAGCTCTCCTCGAGACTGGAGGGAGGGAAGGGGGGAGGGGAAATAGAAGGGAGGATGGTGGAGTTATATGGAAATAAAATATAATTAGAATGAAAATAAAACCCTATGTAATGGACTGGGTTGAAACCATCTGAGTTAGCCTGCTGAGCTAAAGGCTGCACGGAAGTTGTTACTGTGTGTGAATGTAATGCGTGATAAAGGAGTCATTCTGCTTGGCCCCCAGGTGGTAGGACTGTGTGTGTGTGTGAATGTTTTACGTGGTAAAGGCATCGTTCTGCTTGGCCCCCAGGTAGTAGGAGTAGAGGTTGAACATTCCGATCATAAACGCCAGGAACACCAGGATAAAGATCACCATGAACTTCAAGATGTCTGCAACACACACACACACACACACACACACGGGAGGGGTGAGAAAGTGATATAATCAGGTATATTAACAGAGTGGTTATTGTTGTGTTTGGGTTATGAGATTATCAGGTAGAGTATCAGAGAGGTTATTGTGGTGTTGGGGTTATATATGAGATAATCAGGTAGAGTAACAGAGAGGTTATTGTGGTGTTGGGGTTATATATGAGATAATCAGGTAGAGTAACAGAAGTTATTGTGGTGTTGGGGTTATATATGAGATAATCAGGTAGAGTAACAGAGAGGTTATTGTGGTGTTGGGGTTATATATGAGATAATCAGGTAGAGTAACAGAGAGGTTATTGTGGTGTTGGGGTTATATATGAGATAATCAGGTAGAGTATCAGAGAGGTTATTGTGGTGTTGGGGTTATATATGAGATAATCAGGTAGAGTAACAGAGAGGTTATTGTGGTGTTGGGGTTATATGAGATAATCAGGTAGAGTAACAGAGAGGTTATTGTGGTGTTGGGGTTATATATGAGATAATCAGGTAGAGTAACAGAGGTTATTGTGGTGTTGGAGTTATATATGAGATAATCAGGTAGAGTAACAGAGGTTATTGTGGTGTTGGGGTTATATATGAGATAATCAGGTAGAGTAACAGAGGTTATTGTGGTGTTGGGGTTATATATGAGATAATCAGGTAGAGTAACAGAGGTTATTGTGTTGTTGGGGTTATATATGAGATAATCAGGTAGAGTAACAGAGAGGTTATTGTGGTGTTGGGGTTATATATGAGATAATCAGGTAGAGTAACAGAGGTTATTGTGGTGTTGGAGTTATATATGAGATAATCAGGTAGAGTAACAGAGGTTATTGTGGTGTTGGGGTTATATATGAGATAATCAGGTAGAGTAACAGAGGTTATTGTGGTGTTGGGGTTATATATGAGATAATCAGGTAGAGTAACAGAGGTTATTGTGGTGTTGGGGTTATATATGAGATAATCAGGTAGAGTAACAGAGGTTATTGTGGTGTTGGAGTTATATATGAGATAATCAGGTAGAGTAACAGAGGTTATTGTGGTGTTGGGGTTATATATGAGATAATCAGGTAGAGTAACAGAGGTTATTGTGGTGTTGGGGTTATATATGAGATAATCAGGTAGAGTAACAGAGGTTATTGTGGTGTTGGGGTTATATATGAGATATGGCAATGTTGTTATTAGCTATCAAGGTTTGTCAAAAGTACTTAGCAATGCTTAAGCTAGCTAGCTAAAATCCGGTGCTCTCCCCTCAGTCTTGGCTAAATAGTTAACGCTAAACTACATCTAAAGACATTTTGACGACATCACAATGAGGACAAGGTTTTCCTACTAATGATTTGCCTCCTTTAGAAATGTTATTGTTTTTCCAAGCCACTACAATGCACTTTAGACTAATTTTTTATCAACTCCAATTGAGAAGGCATTGAGTAGAACATTTTGTCTGGAGTCAGTTTTCAAAACAATATTGTGACGAAACATGCAACCCATTAACCTACCAGGTCTTACAGTCTCACGTCAGAATTAGACATTCATCCATGTTTCTCAAATTTAATTTTTTTTCCAAGAATAACACTTAGAAGTGTTTAAGGCTAAGTTTAGGCATTAAATCTGCATTTTTAATGTTGGAGTTCAGTTCAGGCATTAACTCAAAAGTCTTAAGGTTAGGCATTAGGTTAGGCATTAACTCCGATTGGTTGGTTAAGGTAAGAGAAGGTTTGGGATAGGCTTTAAACAAAAATACCAAAAACAACTTTATATCACTGGACTCAAACTTTCAAACTTCGGAATAAGAGGCAGATGCTTACGCCCATCCGCAATCCCTGTCCACAACACCCTAGCAAAACCGAAAACCTTGAAGGTAACACCGCTCACTGTTGCCTCTAGCAGCCGTTTTCCACGTCATCTCCCGACATCCTTAGACATGGATGGACGTCAAATATTGACTTGTGTCACTGGGGACCTGCCTGCATAAATAGCAGTTAGTTAGGTGTGTGTGTGTACCTTTAACAGTGCGTCCCAGTGATATCTGCAGCGGTCCGAAGCTTTCATTGGCTGGCAGGATGTAGGCGATGCGGCTGAAACTGAGCACCACGGCAACCGCATACAGGCCCTCAGATATCAGCTGGGGGTCAGAGGGCAACCAGGAGAGACGAGCTGGGGGAGATTGATTGATTGGTTGGTTGGTTGATTGATTAAGTGAATGATTGACTCAAGTCCAAGCTCTGTGTATGTGTGTGGTGTGGTGTGTGTATACTCACCCAGTGTGTAGTAGTGTACGTGTGGTGGAAGGGTGATGTTGTCCAGGGTAGAGAGGTGGGTGTAGTGTGTGTGGACGTATAGCTGGGCTGAGTGGGTGTGGTTATAGGCAGAGAAGCGGGAACTGAAGGACGCCAGGAAGATGGCCAACATTCCGAAGTCCAGGAAGTTCCATGGTTCTAAGAGGTATTCTCCCGCTCCCTGGGACCAGATCTCCTTTACCTCTGCCCAAATCATACCTGAGGGAGGGAGTTAGTAGTTCATAGATGCTCCTTTCACCCCAGTTCAGATCATTCCGCTGGACTTACATTACATTTAGTTGTGTTACAGCCTGAATTCAATTTAGATTAAATAGATTACAGTACACCATAATGACACCATAATTCTGTACGAGTTTCCTTCTTTTCACTTTGACATTTCAGTTAGTATTGTGTAGTAATGGTAGACTTCCGGTCAGGCGATGTAAGAAGACGTGTTTGAGAAAGGTACCCAATTAAACATCTATTTTTAAGTTTTTACACTCCGCTGTCAGTTTTTATGTTGATGTATCAGTTTGTTATATTCTTTTGATCACTTTTTATGGTAGCTTGAGCAAGACCAGCCCAAAGAGAACTGCTACAACCAACACACCGAACCAACTACTGTAAATGGCTGCCAGCCCTGCTGCAGAGTTGGAGGCCTTGTATATGACCACGCTTGTAGCTGAGGTAGTTAAACAAATAAGTAGCCTAAAAGAGGATATGGCTTGTCTCCTCAGCACTCCTCAGCACTTGGCTTGCACCTCTCCAAACTTCTATTGACGCCTTTTGCGAAACAGTCAACACGTTTGGGCGATGCTTCACTACACTAGCAGGTTTCTCCATTGACAACACCGAGCGGATTGCTGAGCTGTATCTCATATGGAAACAGCCAACACAGCTCTACTTTCCAAGGTAGATTCGCTGGTGAAGGAAAACATCCGATTGTTGGCGTCATGGAGAGAATTAAGACTGGAGTCAACCCTGTGAAATTTGTCTCCAACATACTGGTGGAAGTGATGGGTAAAGGTGTCTTTGACAAGCCGTCAGAGCTCAACCGAGTGCACAGATCCCTCTCTCCTAAATCCAACTCAGGGGAGCAACCTAGGTTAATCATAGCCCGCTTTCATTATTAACAAGACAAGGAATGTGCAATGTGCTGGGCAAGGTAACATGAACCAAAATTCTGTGGCCAAGATATATGATTCTACCCGGACCTGAGTGCCAACCTTGTGAAGAAATTAGTTGAATTCAAGGACATCAAAACCAGTCTCAACAAGAAGGGGATCAAGTTTCAGCTCAGACACCCTCCCCGTCTTCTATGCGCATAGAGTAAAGTTGTTCGAGGAAGGCTAGCAGTCAGGCTGGAGGAATATATGGCTGGCTAATTTGCTAGCTGACAACGGACTGATTTTCATGACATCGACTTGGATATTACTTTTCACATGAAAGTTGTTTTATCTTCTCATTCCAGGAGCACAGACTTATTTTTTTGTTATATTTGACTGAGACTAATGGCAACTAATACATCACACTCAAGCGGGAGCTGGCTGGAGACACTTGACTGTTGACTTATCTAGCTAGCTACGTTTATTTTGAGATGTGTTTCTACATGGCTCAACTCCAGGAGCACCGAGGGATATCTTCACTACGTCTATACTTGGCTGAGAAGATTTCAGACAACAGGGACATTCGTCTGACTTGCTTGCATGGCTAGCTATGCACAGCAAAAACAGGAGTGCTCAAGCACTGACTGGGCTATTTGAATGTGGCGGTGGATTTAGTTAAGCACTTCTCCTCCATTTCTAGCGGTTAGCTAGCTGAGATATAGCTTGACATATGGACAACTACCTAGCTAGCTACATTGAGAATCAACTGAACATGACCTGTATCCATGTACGATGCTGGCACTAGTAGCACATGTTAAATATCCAACTTGGCTTTTTTATGTTTAAGGGATACTTAAATCCTCATTTCTACCAGCATGGTAAATGTGCAACCAGAGGGAACGTAAACTCTAGACCACCTTTACTCCACAAACAGAGATGCGTACAAAGCTCTCCCTCGCCCACCATTTGGCAAATCCTGATTCCTGCTTACGAGAAAAAACTAAACCAGGGACTCGCTCCAATAAGGAAGTGATCAGATGACGCAGATGCTAAGCTACAGGACTGTTTTGCTAGCACAGACTGGAATATGTTCTGGGATTCTTCCGATGGCATTGAGGAATACAACACATTAGTCACTGGCTTCATCAATAAGTGTATCGATGACGTCATCCCCACAGTGACCGTACGTACATACCCCAATCAGAAGCCATAGTTTACAGGCAAAATCCGCACTGAGATAAAAGGTAGAGCTGCCGCTTTCAACGAGCGGGACTCTAACCCAGACGCTTATAAGAAATCCCGCTATGCCCTCCGACGAACCATCAAACAGGCAAAGCGTCAATACAGGAATAAGATTGAATAGTACTAAACCAGCTCCGATGCTTGTCGGATGTGGCAGGCAGCAAACTATTATGGACTACAAAGGGAAGCACAGCTGCCAGCTGCCCAGTGACACGGGCCTACCAGATGAGCAAAATGGCTTCTATGCTTGCTTTGAGGCAAGCAACACTGAAACATACATGAGAGCATGTTCCGGATGACTGTGATCACACTCTCCGTAGCCTTTAAACAGGTCAACATTCACAAGGCTGTAGGGCCCGACGGATTACAAGGACTTGTAGTCCGAGCATGCGCTGGCAAGTATCTTCACTGACATTTTCAACCTCTCCCTGACCAAGTCTGTAATACTAACATGTTTCAAGCAGAAGCAAAGGTAATCTGCCTAAATGACTACCGCCACGTAGCACTCACGTCTGAGGTCATGAAGTGCTTTGAAAGGCTGTTCATGGCTCACATCAACACCATTATCCCAGAAACCCTAGACCCACTCCAATTTACATACCGCCCCAACAGATCGCAGATGATGCAATCTAGTATTGCACTCCTCACTGCTCTTTCTCACCTGGACAAAAAGAACACCTACGTGAGAATGCTATTCATTGACTAGAGCTCATCGTTCAACACCATAGTGCCTTCAAAGCTCATCGCTAAGCTAAGGACCCTAGGACAGAACACCTCCCTCTGCAACTGGATCCTGGACTTCCTAACGGGCCACCCCCAGGTGGTAAGGGTAGCAACACATCTGCCACACTGATCCTCAACAAGGGGGGCCCTTCAAGAGTGCGTGCTCAGTCCCCTCCTGTACTCCCTGTTCACCCATGATTGCATGGCCAAGCACAATTCCAAAACCATCATTAAGTTTGCCGACGACACAACAGTGATTGTCCTGATCACCTACAACGATGAGACAGCCTCAAAGACCTGGCCGTGTGGTGCCAGGATAACAACCTCTCCCTCAACGTGAGCAAGACAAAAATATGATCGTGGACTACAGAAAAAGGTGGACTGAGCACGCCCTCATTCTCATTGACGGGGCTGTAGTGTAGCAGGTTTTAAGAGCTTCAAGTTCCTTGGTGTCCACACCACCAACAAACTATCATGGTCCAAACACACCAAGACATTTGTGAAGAGGGCACGATAATGCCTATTCCCCCTCAGGAGACTGAAAGTATTTTGTATGGGTCCTCAGATCCTCAAAAGGTTCTACGGCTGCACCATCGAGAGCATCCTGACTGGTTACATCAACGCCAGGCATGACAACTGCTCGGCCTCCGAACGCAAGGCACTACAGAGGGTAGTGCGTACGGCCCAGTACATCATCGGGGCCAAGCTTCCTGCCATCAAGGACCTCTATACCAGGCGGTGGCAGAATAAGGCCCATAAAATGATCAAAGAATCCAGCCACCCTAGTCATAGACGGTTATATATATATGTATATATATATGTTTCACTTCAGTTTATTTTAGTAAATAATTTCTTAACACTTTTTTTTTAAACTGCATTGTTGGTTAAGGGCTTGTAGGTAAGCATTTCACGGTGCATGTGACAAATAACAATTGATTTGATTGTTACACATTCTACTTCAACAGTATGTTGCCTAATGTTTTTTTTTTTGTCAGTGGTCTTATACAGGGTTTTCATCTCTATTCCAGTTTTCTTTTGATGATGACTGACAATTCAGATATTGGGGTGGGAGTTGGGGTCAGCTATTAGGTTTGCAAGCTGGAACGTTAAGCAAATGAACGGCCCAGTTAAACAGGTTAGAGTTTTTGCTCATCTTAATTTAAAACCAGATATAGCATTCTAACATGAAACACAGCTGTGTAAGGCAGATCATGGTAGACTCCGTAAAGCTTGGGGATGACAAATATTCCATTCAAAAGGTAATGCTAAGGCAACATAACAGAACAGGGGAAAGGAAAGTACCATTTACAGCTGCTGACATCATCTCGGATACACAGGGGTGTTTTGTTATGGTGTCAGGTTCTCTTTCACACCTCTGTTTTGCTTGTAAAGGTTTATGCTCCCAATTGGGATGATGTTGATTTTATTAACACATGTATTTCTTTGCTGCCCAATCTCAACTCACACTATATCATTTTTGAAGTTGACATGAATTGTGTGATCAACCCAGTCTTCCACCATTCAAACTCTAGATCATTATCTGCCTCTAAAATGTTCAGAGCTTTGTCTGCATTAATGAGCCAGGCAGGATGTGTAGATCCATGGAGATTCCTTTTTCCCAGTAACAAAGATGTTCTTTCTTTTCACATGTGTACCACTCCTATTCCAGAATATACTACTTTTTTGTAGATAAAGCTCTTCTCCCCACTGTTAAGAAAGTAGAATTCTCTGCCACTGTTGTTAGTGACAATGTTCCTCTGTCACTCAACCTCTCATTGAACTTTACAGATCGCCCCCCCCCCATGGAGACTTAACTCCTCTTTACTTTCAAACAATTAATTCTGCACCGAATGCAAATTATGTCATTATTGAGACAAATAAAACAGATTCGATCTCTCCATCTACACTTTGGGAAACACTTGAAGTTGTTCTTAAAGGCTAAATCATTTCCTATTTCTCTCTAATAATTTATTTTATTTTATTTATTTATTTATTATTTATTTAACCTTTATTTAACCATGTAGGCTAATTGAGAACAAGTTGTCATTTGCAACTGTCACCTGACCAAGATAAAGCAAAGCAGTGTGACACAAATAACAACACAGAGTTACACATGGAACAAACAAACATACAGTCAATAATAAAATACAAAAAGTCTATATACAGTATGTGCAAATGCGGTAGGATAAGAGAGGTAAAGCAATACATAGGCCATAGTTTTCGAAATAATTACAATTTAGCAATTTAACCAATGGAGGGATAGATGTGCAAAAGATGAATGTGCAAGTAGAGATACCGGGGTGCAAAATGGAAAGAAGAAAAATACATTTAAAAAACAGTATGGGGATGAGGTAGTTGGATGAGGTAGTTGGATGAGGTAGTTGGATGAGGTAGTTGGATGAGGTAGTTGGATGAGGTAGTTGGATGAGGTAGTTGGATGAGGTAGTTGGATGAGGTAGTTGGATGAGCTATTTACAGATGTACAGCTGCTCTGACAGATGGTGCTTAAAGTTAGTGAGGGAGATATGAGTCTCCGGCGTCAGTGATTTTTGCAATTCTTTCCCGTCATTGGCAGCAGAGAACTGGAAGGAAAGGCGACCAAACGAGGAATAGCTTTGGTCGTGACCAGTGAAATATACCTGCTGGAGCGCGTGCTATGGGTGGGTGCTGCTATGGTGACCAGTGAGCTGAGATAAGGCGGGGCTTTACCTAGCAAAGACTTATAGATGACCTGGAGCCAGTGGGTTTGACAACGAATATGAAGCGAGGGCCAGCCAACGAGGGCCAGCCAACGAAAGCATACAGGTCGCAGCGGTGGGTAGTATATGTGGCTTTGGTGACAAAATGGATGGCACTGTGATAGTTTGCTGAGTAGAGTGTTGGAGGCTATTTTGTAAATGACATCGCCGAAGTGGAGGATCGACAGGATAGTCAGTTTTACGAGGGTATGTTTGGCAGCATGAGTGAAGGAGGCTTTTTTGCGATATAGGAAGCCGATTGTAGATTTAATTTTGGATTGGAGATGCTTAATGTGAGTCTGGAAGGAGAGTTTACAGTCTAACCAGACACCTAGAGATTTGTAGTTGTCCACATATTCTAAGTCCGAACTGTCCAGAGTAGTGATGCTAGACGGGCGGACAGGAGCGGACAGCGATCGGTTGAAGAGCCTGCATTTAGTTTTACTTGCATTTAAGAGCGGTTGGAGGCCACGGAAGGAGAGTTGTATGGCATTGAAGCTCGTCTGGAGGTTAGTTAACACCGTGTCATAGAGACTGCCAGAGGACCGGACAACAGGCCCTCCGATTTGACACACTGAACTCTATCAGAGAAGTAGTTGGTGAGCCAGGCGAGGCAGTCATTTGAGAAACCAAGGCTGTTGAATCTGCCGATAAGAATGTGGTGATTGACAGAGTCGAAAGCCTTGGCCAGGTCGATGAATACAGCTGCACAGTATTGTCTCTTATCGATGGTGGCTATGATATCGTTAAGGACCTTGAGCGTGGCTGAGGTGCACCCATGACCAGCTCGGAAACCAGATTGCATAGTGGAGAAGGTACGATGTGATTCAAAATGGTCAGTAATCTGTTTGTTAACTTGGCTTTCGAAGACCTTAGAGATGCATGGTAGGATAGATATTGGTCTGTAGCA
The DNA here is from genome assembly GCF_034236695.1 of Oncorhynchus nerka. Classification (NCBI taxonomy): domain Eukaryota; kingdom Metazoa; phylum Chordata; class Actinopteri; order Salmoniformes; family Salmonidae; genus Oncorhynchus; species Oncorhynchus nerka. Next base: position 102,869,577 of record NC_088405.1, read on the forward strand.
GTTTGGGTCTAGAGTGTCTCCCAATTTGAAGAGGGGGATGACCGCAGCAGCTTTCTAATCTTTGGGGATCTCAGATGATACGAAAGAGAGGTTGAACAGGCTAGTAATAGGGATAGCAACAAATTTGGCTGATAGTTTTAGAAAGAGAGGGTCCAGATTGTCTAGCCCTGCTGATTTGTAGGGGTCCAGATTTTGCAGCTCTTTCAGAACATCAGCAATCTGGATTTGGGTGAAGGAGAAATGGGGGAGGCGTTCGCAAGTTACTGTGGGGGGTGCACGGCTGTTCACCAGGGTAGGGGTATACACGTGGAAAGCATGGGCAGCCATAGAAAAATGCTTTTTGAAATTCTCAATTATCGCGGATTTATCGGTGGTGACAGTGTTTCCTAGCCTCAGTGCAGTGGGCAGCTGGGAGGAGGTGCTCTTATTCTCCATTGGCTTTACAGTGGCCCAGAACTTTATGGTGTTTGTGCTGCAGGATGCAAAATTTGTGTTAGGAAAGCCAAGGCTAGCTTTTTCAAACTGCCTGTGTATATTGATTCCTAACTTCCCTGAAAGTTGCATATCGCGGGGGCTATTTGAATGTAAAATGCCACAGGATGTTTTTGTGCTGGTCAACGGCAGTCAGGTCTGGAGTGAATCACGGGCTATCTCTGTTCCTGGTTCTACATTTTTTGAGTGGGGCATGCTTATTTAAGATTGTGAGAAAGCACTTCTAAAGAATAACCAGGCATCTTCTACTGACGGCATGAGGTCAATATCCTTCCAGGATACCCGGGCCAGGTCGATTAGAAAGGCCGAAGTGTTTTAGGGAGCGTTTGACAGTGATGAGGGGTGGTCGTTTTACCACAGACCCATTACGGACGCAAGCAATGTGACAGTGATCTCTGAGATCCTGGTTGAAGACAGCAGAGGTGTATTTGGAGGGCGAGTTAGTTAGGATGACATCTATGAGGGTGCCTGTGTTTACGGATTTGGGGTTGTTCCGGGTAGGTTCATTGATAATTTGTGTGAGATTGAGGGCATCAAGCTTAGATTGTAGGATGGCCGGGGTGTTAAGCATGTCCCCGTTTAGGTCACCTAGCAGCACGAGCTCAGAAGATAGATAGGGGGCAATCAATTCACATATGGAGTCCAGGGCACAGCTGGAGGCAGAAGGTGGTCTATAGCAAGCGGCAACGGTGAGAGACTTGTTTAATAAACAATGAAAAATTAAACAACATTCTGGGATTAGGACAACAGTACTACACCTCTCCATCACCAGAAATGTATAAATAAAGGCTTAGTCTTCAAACGTGGCTTTTCCTTCCTGTTGGCCCGCAGAAGGATTTTATTGGATTGGAAATCTATCTATCCTCCCTTAACCTCTCTTTGGCTCAAAGATATGATGCTGTTCCTAAAATTAGAAGATATTAAGTATACTATCTGAGCGTCAAGCAACTCATTTGATTCCACCTGGGACCCGATAATATCCTATTTTGAACAGCTCCTTCAGATTAGTACTCTTGGCCTCACCCCCACCAATTAAGAATATTGCTATATAGGCCTATAAAATCACCTAATCATCTGAAATTGTTAGGCTATTATGTTTTCGCTTGTTTTGAAGTAGCGTTGTATCATTTTGTTTTCTGACATGTAGCTCAATGACTTCCCTTTCTTTTTAAATGTGTTTGGAGAGGGGTCGAAGGGGGCCAAAAAGGGAAAATGTGTCTTTACATTTTATCTTTCATTCAGTGTGAACAAAAATATTATACAAATATTTGGAGTAACTACACTGTTGTTTATCCAGCCTCAGCTCTCTTTTATTACAGCCATTGGCTGAAATCCTTGAGAGGTTTTGTTCCTCACCTGCAACTGAGTTGCCACCTGTAACAAAGGGGTTGAATCCTTATTGACTGAAGACATTTCAGCTTTTCATTTTTTATAAATTAGTTTAAAAAATGTAAAAGCATAATTTCACTTTGACATGATGGCGTATTGTGACACAAAATCTACATTTAATATTTTTTTATTTAGGCTGTAACGACAAAATGTGGAAAAAGTCAATGGATGAGAGAGAGGGAGCGAAGGATAGAGGGAGGGAAGGATAGAGGGAGGGAAGGATAGAGGGAGGGAAGGATAGAGGGAGGGAAGGATAGAGGGAGGGAAGGATAGAGGGAGCGAAGGATAGAGGGAGGGAAGGATAGAGGGAGCGAAGGATAGAGGGAGCGAAGGATAGAGGGAGCGAAGGATAGAGGGAGGGAAGGATAGAGGGAGCGAAGGATAGAGGGAGCGAAGGATAGAGGGAGCGAAGGATAGAGGGAGCGAAGGATAGAGGGAGCGAAGGATAGAGGGAGCGAAGGATAGAGGGAGCGAAGGATAGAGGGAGCGAAGGATAGAGGGAGCGAAGGATAGAGGGAGCGAAGGATAGAGGGAGCGAAGGATAGAGGGAGCGAAGGATAGAGGGAGGGAGTTAGTAGCAGCAGGATATGATGTCAGACTGACCAATGACCCAGGATATGATGAGAATCTCCATCCAGGTGAAGGGGGTGGTGGTCATACGATACAGCATGGTGGGGTCTTCCTCTGGAGAGGAGAAGGAGGAGGAGATGAAGAACAATTAAAGTTGCAAGCAGCAATGCTGGGATTCAAGCTGTGGGCCCACTGTTCCACCATCAGGTGTAATTGGTCACATCGCCCTAGAATGGGGTCAGTCTGTCATATCTGGTGTAAATCTCCTGTCTTATCTGGTGTCCTGTGTGAATTTAAGTGTGCTTCCTCTAATTCTCTCTCTCCTGGAAGAACTGAGCACTAGGACCTGGCCTGACGACTCCTGGCTGTCACAAATCCATCTGGTCGTGTGGCTGCTTCAGTTTCAACCCTGACCTGTTCACTGGATGTGTTACCTTGTCCCGGACCTGCTGTTTTTGACTTTGTCTCTCTCTCTCTCACTCACGCACCTGCACCTGCTGTCTCAACCTCTGAATGCTCTGCTTTGAAAAGCAAACTGACATTTACTCCTGAGGTGCTGATCTGTTGCACCCTCTACAACCACTGTGATTATTATTTGCTGGTCATCTATGAATGTTTGAACATATTGAATAAGAATCTGGCCTTAATGGACATTTACTGTTATAATCTCCACCCGGCCAGAAGAGGACTGGCCACCCCTCAGAGACTGGTTCCTCTCTAGTTTCTTCCTAGGTTCTTGCCTTTCTAGGGAGTTTTTCCTAGCTACCGTGCTTCTACACAAAATCAAAATCAAATCAAATGTATTACACATGGTTAGCAGATGTTAATGGGAGTGTAGCGAAATGCTTGTGCTTCTAGTTCCGACAATGCAGTAATAACCAACAAGTAATCTAGCTAACAATTCCAAAACTACTACCTTATAGACACAAGTGTAAGGGGATAAAGAATATGTACATAAAGATATATGAATGAGTGATGGTACAGAGCGGCATGGGCAAGATACAGTAGATGGTATCGAGTACAGTATATACATATGAGATGAGTATGTAAACAAAGTGGCATAGTTAAAGTGGCTGGTGATACATGTATTACATAAAGATGCAGTAGATGATATAGAGTACAGTATATACGTATACATATGAGATGAATGATGTAGGGTAAGTAAACATTATATTAGGTAGCATTGTTTAAAGTGGCTAGTGATATATTTTACATCATTTCCCATCAATTCCCATTATTAAAGTGGCTGGAGTTGAGTCAGTGTGTTGGCAGCAGCCACTCAATGTTAGTGGTGGCTGTTTAACAGTCTGATGGCCTTGAGATAGAAGCTGTTTTTCAGTCTCTCGGTCCCAGCTTTGATGCACCTGTACTGACCTCGCCTTCTGGATGATAGCGGGGTGAACAGGCAGTGGCTCGGGTGGTTGTTGTCCTTGATGATCTTTATGGCCTTCCTGTGACATCGGGTGGTGTAGGTGTCCTGGAGGGCAGGTAGTTTGCCCCCGGTGATGCGTTGTGCAGACCTCACTACCCTCTGGAGAGCCTTACGGTTGTGGGCGGAGCAGTTGCCGTACCAGGCGGTGATACAGCCCGACAGGATGCTCTCGATTGTGCATCTGTAGAAGTTTGTGAGTGCTTTTGGTGACAAGCCGAATTTCTTCAGCCTCCTGAGGTTGAAGAGGCGCTGCTGTGCCTTCTTCACGATGCTGTCTGTGTGGGTGGACCAATTCAGTTTGTCTGTGATGTGTACGCCGAGGAACTTAAAACTTACTACCCTCTCCACTACTGTTCCATCGATGTGGATAGGGGGGTGTTCCCTCTGCTGTTTCCTGAAGTCCACAATCATCTCCTCAGTTTTGTTGACGTTGAGTGTGAGGTTATTGTCCTGACACCACACTCTGAGGGCCCTCACCTCCTCCCTGTAGGCCGTCTCGTCGTTGTTGGTAATCAAGCCTACCACTGTTGTGTCGTCCGCAAACTTGATGATTGAGTTGGAGGCGTGCGTGGCCATGCAGTCGTGGGTGAACAGGGAGTACAGGAGAGGGCTCAAAACGCACCCTTGTGGGGCGCCAGTGTTGAGGATCAGCGGGGTGGAGATGTTGTTGCCGACCCTCACCACCTGGGGGCGGCCCGTCAGGAAGTCCAGTACGCAGTTGCACAGGGCGGGGTCGAGACCCGGGGTCTCGAGCTTGATGACGAGCTTGGATGGCACTATGGTGTTAAATGCCGAGCTGTAGTCGATGAACAGCATTCTCACATAGGTATTCCTCTTGTCCAGATGGGTTAGGGCAGTGTGCAGTGTGGTTGAGATTGCATCGTCTGTGGACCTATTTGGGTGGTAAGCAAATTGGAGTGGGTCTAGGGTGTCAGGTAGGGTGGAGGTGATATGGTCCTTGACTAGTCTCTCAAAGCACTTCATGATGACGGAAGTGAGTGCTACGGGGCGGTAGTCGTTTAGCTCAGTTAGCATGTGGGAACAGCAGACTGGGATAGGGATTGATTGAATATGTCCGTAAACACACCAGACAGCTGGTCTGCGCATGCTCTGAGGGCGCGGCTTGGGATGCCGTCTGGGCCTGCAGCCTTGCGAGGGTTAACGCGTTTAAATCTTTTACTCACCTCGGCTGCAGTGAAGGAGAGTCCGCATGTTTTGGTTGCGGGCCGTGTCAGTGCCACTGTATTGTCCTCAAAGCGGGCAAAAAAGTTATTTAGTCTGCCTGGGAGCAAGACATCCTGGTCCGTGATGGGGCTGGTTTTTCTTTTTGTAATCCGTGATTGACTGTAGACCCTGCCATATACCTCTTGTGTCTGAGCCGTTGAATTGAGATTCTACTTTGTCTATACTGACGCTTAGCTTGTTTGATTGCCTTGCGGAGGGAATAGCTACACTGTTAGTATTCGGGAATAGCTACACTGTTAGTATTCGGTCATGTTTCCGGTCACCCTTGCCCTGATTAAAAGCAGTGGTTCGGGCTTTCAGTTTCACGCGAATGCTGCCATCAATCCACGGTTTCTGGTTTGGGAATGTTTTAATCTTTGCTATGGGAACGACATCTTCAACGCACGTTCTAATGAACTCGCACACCGAATCAGCGTATTCGTCAATGTTGTTGTTTGACGCGATACGAAACATATCCCAGTCCACGTGGTGGAAGCAGTCTTGGAGTGTGGAATCAGATTGGTCGGACCAGCGTTGAACAGACCTCAGCGCAGGAGCTTCTTGTTTTAGTTTCTGTCTGTACGCAGGGAGCAACATTGCATTGCTTGCTGTTTGGGGTTTTAGGCTGGGTTTCTGTACAGCACTTTGAGATATCAGCTGATGTAAAAAAAGGGCTATATAAATAAATACATTTGATTTGATCTAATCCTTGCCAGACATCAGAACTCAACATCAAACAAATCAATGCAATATGCCTTTGACATGTTATTTTCAGAACCGCTGGTCTGATCGGCCCCCAAATGTTTAAATGAAACATTTTCCATTGGTCGATCTGAATGTACTTACACATGTCGAGTCTTGGCAGTGTTTGGAACCAAGGTTTGTTACAATACAAAAAATATCTGTGTCTGATTTCTGTATTGTGATTTACGACAGAATAATAATAATGAACCCAAACAAATACAATAGATTTCACTTCGCTGCTGATCCCCTAATAATGGTAATAATTACAGCCGCAAGCTGTGCTGCCGGGGTTTATGCTAGGTACTGTTATTCATATTGAACCGTTCGGTACAGGGTCCACGGTACATTTATTCATATTGAAATGCTAGGTACTGTTATTCATTGTTGGTAAATGTTGAAGTGAGCTGAGCAGTTGTAATAAGATGGCAAGAGTTAGTGGTACCTGAAGAGGGGCATTTGGAGTATTGATAATGTTTCGCAAGCAAACATTTCACATAGTCAAACACACCAACATTATATTACAGTATTCCAATGTTAGGATTAGTTGGCTGAAATATGGCACGATTCCACAATTGAAATCAATTAGCATCAGTTTCACTGAGGGACTTTTATTTTGAAGGCAAACCGCAAAATGAACTATTATGGCTGATTAGTGGTTATTGTGGTTAGCATCACATAGCTCAGTTCTCAGTTTAACAACAGTCTCTTTTAACCCACTGTAAATGTTGTGTAATCTGAACCTTAGTGAAAACTGTACCCTCGTTTCTAATCTTCAATTCAATTAGTGCTCTATGCCCACATGAAGTTTGGTGTTCTGTTACAAATACATTTAACCTCTTGCTTCTACCTGAGACGCTTGCGTCCCAACTAGAGCTCTGGAAATGCAAATGCGCTACGCTAAATGCTAATAGTATTAGTTAAAACTCAAACGTTCATTAAAATACACATGCAGGGTATCGAATTAAAGCTACACTCGTTGTGAATCCAGGCAACAAGTCAGATTTTTAAAATGCTTTTCGGCGAAAGCATGAGAAGCTATTATCTGATAGCATGCACCAATACACTACAACACAAAAGCCACGCAGGGGACGTAAACAAAATAATTAGCATTTCGGCGTTACACAAACCGCACAATAAAATAGAAAACAGTCATTACCTTTCACCATCTTCTTTGTTGGCACTCCTAGATGTCCCATAAACACTATTGGGTCTTTATTTCGATTAAATCGGTCCATATAAAGCCAAGATATCGTTATATGTAGACTGTGTGATAAACGAAAAAAACAGCGTTTTCAAAACGTAACGTCATTTTTTAAAATTCAAAAAGTCGACGATAAACTTTCACAAAACACTTCGAAATACGTTTGTAATGCAACTTTAGGTATTAGTAAACGTTAATAAGCGATACAATTCATCAGGAGGCGATGTAAAGATCATTAGCTGTCCGTCTGGAAAAATGTCCGGCTAGAAACTCAACGAAAATATCCGGTCCTAGACCTGAAGAAATACGGTGCCTTGCATGTGTTTGACCAAGAAAAAACTCGAAGGGAAATGACAAGACTCTAGACACCGTGTGGAAGCTGTAGGTACTGCAACCTCAGTCAATTAATTGTGGTTCACCTTTATCAATGGGTTCAAGTAGCGCATGGATATATTTTCCCATTGTCAGTGATCAGTTTTTCCTGTGCTTTTCGATGTAAATGCCGTTCTGGTAAAGCCACAGCAGTGATTTAACCAGTTTTATAAACGTCTGAGTGTTTTCTATCCACACAGACTAAGCAAATGCATATACTATATTCCTGGCATGAGTAGCAGGGCGCTGAAATGTTAAGCGATTTTTAACAGAATGTTCAAAAAAGTAGAGGGTAGAAGCAACAGGTTAAAACAGACTGTAGGCCTGAGCAACGTGAAGTAACGTTAGGCAGCTAACGTTACTACCTATGTAGAAACTGATGAGGGGAAGCGGGAGTAGACGTGACACAATCACGGGTCTATGAACCAGAATTATGCTGTTAGCACTGAGGCGGTGTGTCCTAGTAGGAAGTCCACTGTGTGCAGCTCACCCTGCACTAACATAAAAAACATGAACATATCTACTTCTGCTAAGCTTCCCAGTAAAGCAATGAAAACAAACAAACATTTCAGAAGTGCTCAAAATAGCCTAAGCTAACATATGTAGCTTAAGAAACAAGGTTAATGAAATTAATAACTTAATAGTAACAGATGACATTCATATTCTGACTCTCTCTGATGCTCACTTAGACAATACCTTTGATGATACATTGGTAGCAATACAAGGTTATAACATCTACAGAAAAGACAGAAATGCCAATGGTGGAGGTGTTGCTGTTTATATTCAGAACCACATTCCTGTAAAGCTTAGAGACGATCTAATGTTAAACACTGTTGAAGTGTAACGGCTTTCTTCCTGGGAAGGAGAGGAGGACCAAAACGCAGCGTTGTTGAAGTTCATGGTTCTTTAATAAGAGACACTTAACATGAACAAACGTGGCAAAACCGAAACAGCCCTATCTGGTGCAGAAAACACAAAGACAGGGAACAACCACCCACAAATCCCAACACAAAACAGGCTACCTAAATATGGTTCCCAATCAGAGACAATGACTAACACCTGCCTCTGATTGAGAACCATATCAGGCCAAACATAGAAATATACAAACTAGACACACAACATAGAATGCCCACCCAGCTCACGTCCTGACCAACACTAAAACAAGGAAAACACAAAAGAACTATGGTCAGAACGTGACATGAAGTAATATGGCTACAGGTTCATCGGCCTCACCTAAAGCCCATTCTGGTGGGAAGCTGCTATAAACCAAGTGCTAACAGTCAGTATCTGGATAACATGTGTGAAATGCTTGATAATGTTTGTGATATCAACAGAGAGGTATATTTTCTTGGTGATTTAAATATTAACTGGCTTTCATCAAGCTGCCCACTCAAGAAAAATCTTCAAACTGTAACCAGTGCCTGCAACCTGGTTCAGGTTATCAGTCAACATACCAGGGTAGTTACAAACAGCAGAGGAATGAAATCAACATGAATTAGTAAACATGAATCTTTACTAACGCTGCAGAAATTTGCTTTAAAGCAGTAGTCAGATCCATTGGATGTAGTGATCACAATATAGTAGCCATATCTAGGAAAACCAACGTACCAAAGGCTGGGCCTAATATAGCGTATGAGAGGTCATACAATACGTTTTTGTAGTGATTCCTATGTTGTTGATGTAAATAATATTTGTTGGTTCGTGGTGTGTAATGAGGAGCAATCAGATGTTACACTTATGAAATGACTTATCCCAGTTACTAATAAGCATGAACCCATTTAGAATATTACTAAAAACTGTTAAATCCCTGTGGATTGATGAGGAATTGAAAAATTGTATGGTTGAGACGGATGAGGAAAAAGGAATGGCAAAAAAGTCTGACTGCACAACCAATTGGCATCGGTACTGCAAATTGATAAATCATGTGACTAAACTGAATAAAAAGAAGAAGAAACTATACCATGAAACAAAGATAAATGACAAAGATTGATAGTAAAAAAACATTGGAGCACCTTCAAAAAGCAAGCAGCTCCATCATTCATTGAAACAGATGGATCATTCATTACAAAACCGACTGATATTGCCAACTACATTAAGGTTTTTTTCGTTGGCAAGATTAGAAAACGTAGGCATGACATGCCAGAAACAAACGCTAACACCACACATTATATCAGTATATCTAACCAAATTATGAAAGACAAGCATTGTAATTTTGAATTCTGTAAAGTGAGTGTGGAAGAGGTGAAAAAAATCATTGTTGTCTATCAACAATGACAAGGCACCAGGGTCTGACAACTTGGATGGAAAATTACTGAGGATAATAGCGGACGATATTGCCACTTCTCTTTGCCATATCTTTAATTTAAGCCTACTAGAAAGTGTGTGCCCTCTGGCCTGGAGGGAAGCTAAAGTCATTCCGCTACGTGAGAATAGTAAAGCCCCCTTTACTGGCTCAAATAGCCGACCAGTCAACTTGTTACCAACCCTTAGTAAACATCTGGGAAAAAATTGTGTTTCACCAGATACAATGCTATTTCACAGTAAACAAATTGACAATAGACTTTCAGCATGCTGATAGGGAAGGACATTCAACAAGCACTGCACTTACACAAATTAATGATGATTGACTGAGAGAAATTGATGATAAGATTGTGGGGGCTGTTAGACTTCAGTGCGGCTTTTGACATTATCGATCATAGTCTGCTGCTGGAAAAATGTGTTGTGGATAAATAGTTAACTGTCAAATAGAACACAGAGGGTGTTCTTTAATGGAAGCCTCTTCAACATAATCCAGGTAGAATCAGGAATTCCCCAGGGCAGCTGTCTAGGCCCCTTACTTTTTAAAATCTTTACTAACTACATGCCAGTGTATCTATGTATGTGGATGACTCAACACCATACACAGTATTCCACAGTACTACATAGAGCCATGACTACATGGAACTATTCCACAGTACTACATAGAGCCATGACTACATGGAACTCTATTCCACAGTACTACATAGAACTCTATTCCACAGTACTACATAGAGACATGACTACATGGAACTCTATTCCACAGTACTACATAGAGCCATGACTACATGGAACTCTATTCCACAGTACTACATAGAGCCATGACTACATGGAACTCTATTCCACAGTACTACATAGAGCCATGACTACATGGAACTCTATTCCACAGTACTGCATAGAGCCATGACCACATGGAACTCTATTCCACAGTACTACATAGAGACATGACTACATGGAACTCTATTCCACAGTACTACATAGAGACATGACTACATGGAACTCTATTCCACATCAGGTAACTGATGCAGCAGCATCAGTATCAGAAACAGGTAAAATACACTTTATGGAAAGCGGGGACTGTGAAGCAAGACAAACAGGCTCAGACACATGCATACACACACATGATAACATACGCGCTATACACACGTACACATGGATTTTGTGTTGTAGATATGTGGGTGTGGAGTATGGGCCTGAGGGCCAACAATGTGTTGTGGATTCTGTAATGAATGTATTGTAATGTTTAAAAAAATGTATAACTGCCTTAATTTGAGCCTTGTTAGCATCTAATGGGGATCCATAATAAATAGAAATACAAACACTATGGCTGCCATATTGGACACATTGCTGTAGTGTAATCCTTACCAGACCTTGTTTTTGGTTGTGATCGGGTCGGGGTCATGTGGGGAGAATTAAGGTAAAGGTTAAACAGACCTTGTTGTTGGTTGTGATCGGGTCGGGGTCATGTGGGGAGAATTAAGGTAAAGGTTAAACAGACCTTGTTGTTGGTTGTGATCGGGTCGGGGTTATGTGGGGAGAATTAAGGTAAAGGTTAAACAGACCTTGTTGTTGGTTGTGATCGGGTCGGGGTCATGTGGGGAGAATTAAGGTAAAGGTTAAACAGACCTTGTTGTTGGTTGTGATCGGGTCGGGGTCATGTGGGGAGAATTAAGGTAAAGGTTAAACAGACCTTGTTGTTGGTTGTGATCGGGTCGGGGTCATGTGGGGAGAATTAAGGTAAAGGTTAAACAGACCTTGTTGTTGGTTCTGTTGCGGTCGTGTGGGGAGATGTGTGGTCATGTTGGGTAGCAGTGTGGTCCCAGCGAAGCGGTCGGCAGCGTTCAAGACCAGCAGACACAGAAAGATGGAGAAAGAGGAAGCGTGGGCCACAAACTTCATGAAGGGACTTCTCATCACCTTCCCTACCTGTGGGAGACAGGTGACCACAAGTAGTTTAACAGCTGTAGGATGGAGGGGTTAGGCTGTAGTGTGCGTAGTGGAGTGTGTAGGGTACCTACCCTACTGCAGGGGGCCACCAGGTAAGCCACAGCTAGTCCAGGTAGTCCAACAGCCACTCCCAGGACCACTAGTAGTTTAACAGCTGTAGTCTGCTGTCTCAGACCTGGTAGGTTCTCATACCAGATAGACAACAACTGCTGTTGACAGTTAGGATGGGCTACAAACTGGAGAGATGAAGGGAGTTAAATTAGACTGATATCCATACGCACATACAAGTGTGTGTGTGTGTGTGTGTGTGTGTGTGTGTGTGTGTGTGTACTGACCTTCTTGAGTTCATATTTGATGGCCAGTTTGAGTCGCATGAGTGAGGGTCGGCCAGGTGGATGGTACTTCTCCTCGGAGTCAGTATCTCCACTCAGTATAGCCTCCACCTCCTCAGTGCTGCGACAGAGATCCAACAGACCTACCACATAGTCTTTACACTGCCCAGACAGACGCCGGTAGTCATTCTACAGGGAGGGAGGGAGGTGCGGAAGTAGAGTGGGAGATAGTGAGAGAGTTGGGGTAGGGAGAGTGGGAGAGAGACAGAAAGGGGGAGAGCAAGTTCGTTTATGCAAGTTCTTTAACTTGTCTGTGCATAATTACATGTGTGTGTGTGCATGTGCATGTGTGTGTGGTATGTACATTTTACCTTCCTAAATGCATGGTTGTGTGTATAGAGCACAGGTGTGTATAGTACCTGTGTGTGTGTGTTAGTTAGAGCCTGTGAGTGCTCCTCTGTGTTCACCTTAAACTCCTTCTCGATGTTGGCCAGGACAGCTAACTCGTTACTGAGCTCCAGGGCGGCTAATACTGGATCCTCATTGGACAGCGAGAGGTAGGCGGGGCTAGCCAGGCCACGGTAAGCGTTAATCCTGGACCGTGAGTGGCTGAAGGAGTCAAATTGCTGCTGGTAGTTGCACGAATCACAGCAACAAAAGTAGTCGTGAGGCGGGTCTATACGAGCTCCTTTACCCAATAGGTTGTGGACAATCTCATATTCATGACAATGAGCAGCAAGAATCACTGGAGTCACATCATGGGAGAAACTATAGAGACAAAGACAGAGACAGTATCAATGAAGGGCACTAGAACAGTCTGCAGCACCCGGCCTCACCCTACTAGCATCTGAAGTCAAATGACTCCTGTTTGCTGATGATCTGGTGCTTCTGTCCCCAACCAAGGAGGGCCTACAGCAGCACGTAGAGCTTCTACACATATTCTGTCAGACCTGGGCCCTGACAGTATATCTCAGTAAGACAAAAAAAAATGCTGGTCCAGTTGCCAGAACCACAAATACAAATTTAATCTAGACATCTCTACCCTAGAGCACACAAAATACCTTGGCATAAACAATCAGCGTCAGAGGTAACATCCACAAAGCTGTGAACGATGTGAGAGACAAGATAAGAAGGGCCTAATATACCATCAAAAGGAACATAAAATTCAACATACCAATTAGGATCTGACTAGAAAATACTTGAATTAGTTATAAAAACCCATGGCTCTTTCCGGTTGTGAGGTCTGGGGTCCGTCCGCTCATCAACCAAGAATTCACAAAATGGGACAAACACCAAATTGAGACTTCTGTTGAAACATCCTCCGTGTACATTTACATTTTACATTTTACATTTAAGTCATTTAGCAGACGCTCTTATCCAGAGCGACTTACAAATTGGTGCATTCACCTTATGACAACCAGTGTAACAGCCACTTTACAATAGTGCATCTAAATCTTTTAAGGGGGGTGAGAAGGATTACTTTATCCTATCCTAGGTATTCCTTAAAGAGGTGGGGTTTCAGTGCACGCTAACCAAGGTTGTACAATGTAAAACACCAAGTAATGCATGCAGAGCAGAATTAGGCCGATACCCATTCATTGTCAAAATCCAGAAAAGAGACATTATATTCTACAACCACCAAAAACAAAGCGATTCACAAACCTTCCATATCAAAGCAATCACCTACAGAGAGATGAACATGGAGAAGAGTCCCCTAAGCAAGCTGGTCCTGTGGCTCTGTTAACACAACAGACCCCACAGAGCAACACAATTAGAACCAACAAAATCATTAGAAAACCAAAAGATAATTACTTGACACATTTGAAAGAATTAATAAAAAAACAGAGCAAACTAAAATGCTATTCGGCCCTAAACAGAGTACACGGTGGCAGAATATCTGACCACTGTTAGTGACCCAAACTTAAGGAAAGCTTTGACTACAGTTGAAGTCAGAAGTTTACATACACCTTAACCAAATACATTTATAAACTCAGTTTTTCACAATTCCTGACGTTTAATCCCAGTTAGGTCTGTTAGAATCACCACTTTATTTTAAGAATGTGAAATGTCAGAATAATAGTAGAGAGAATGATTTATTTCAGCTTTAACTTCTTTCATCACATTCCCAGTGGGTCAGAAGTTTACATATACTCAATTAGCATTTGGTAGCTTTGCCTTTAAATTGTTTATCTTGGGTCAAACTTTTTGGGTAGCCTTCCACAAGCTTCCCACAATAAGTTGGGTGAATTTTGGACCCTTCCTCTTGACAGAGTTGGTGTAACTGAATCAGATTTGTAGGCCTCCTTGCTCGCACATGCTTTTTAAGTAAAAAAAAATATATATATATATATAGGGTTGAGGTCAGGGCTTTGTGATGGCCACTCCAATACCTTGACTTTGTTGTACTTATTAAGCCATTTTACCACAACTTTGGAAGTATGCTTGGGGTCATTGGCCATTTGGAAGACCATTAACAACCAAGCTTTAACTCCATTACTGATGTCTTGAGATGTTGCTTCAATATATCCACATATTTTTCCTACCTCATGATGCCATCTATTTTGTGAAGTGCACCAGTCCCTCATGCAGCAAAGCACCCCCACAACATGATGCTGCCCCCATGCTTCACGGTTGGGATGGTGATCTACGGCATGCAAGCCTCCCCCTTTTTCCTCCAAACATAACGATGGTCAGTATGGCCAAACAGTTCTATTTTTGTTTCATCAGACCAGAGGACATTTCTCCAAAAAGTACAATCTTTGTGCCCATGTGGAGTTGCAAAACGTAGTATAGCATTTTTATGGCGTTTTTGGAGCAGTGACTTCTTCCTTGCTGAGCGGACTTTCAGGTTATGTCGATATAGGACTCGTTTTACTGTGGATATACAGTGAGGGAAAAAAGTATTTGATCCCCTGCTGCTTTTGTACGTTTGCCCACTGACAAAGAAATGATCCATCTATAATTTTAATGGTTTATTTGAACAGTGAGAGACAGAATAACAACAAAAAAATCCTGAAAAACGCATGTGAAAAATGTTATAAATTGATTTGCAAGGGCCTCCCAGGTGGCGCAATGGTCTAGGGCACTGCATCGCAGCGCTAGCTGTGACACCAGAGACTCTGGATTTGCGCCCAGGCTTTGTCGCAGCCGGCCACGACTGGGAGGTCCGTGGGGCGACGCACAATTGGCCTAGCATCGTCCAGGTTAGGGAGGGTTTGCCCGGTAGGGATATCCTTGTCTCATCGCGCACCAGTGACTCCTGTGGCATGCCGGGCGCAGTGCACGCTAACCAAGGTTGCCAGGTGCACAGTGTTTCCTCCGACACATTGGTGCGGCTGGCTTCCGGGTTGGATGCGCTCTGTGTTAAGAAGCAGTGCGGCTTGGTTGGGTTGTGTTTCGGAGGATGCACTCTCGACCTTCGTCTCTCCTGAGCCCGTACAGGAGTTGTAGCAATGAGACAAGATAGGAACTAATAATAATTGGATAGTACGAAATTGGGGAGAAAAAGGAGGTAAAATTTAAAAAAATAATAATAAGTAAATAAAATAAAAATGTATTTGCATTTTAATGAGGGAAATAAGTATTTGACCCCTCTGCGAAACATGACTTAGTACTTGGTGGCAAAACCCTTGTT
Source organism: Oncorhynchus nerka (assembly GCF_034236695.1). NCBI lineage: Eukaryota > Metazoa > Chordata > Actinopteri > Salmoniformes > Salmonidae > Oncorhynchus > Oncorhynchus nerka. The sequence goes on from NC_088405.1 coordinate 102,885,209, forward strand.
GGCAATCACAGAGGTCAGACGTTTCTTGTAGTTGGCCACCAGGTTTGCACACATCTCAGGAGGGATTTTGTCCCACTTCTCTTGCAGATCTTCTCCAAGTCATTAAGGTTTCGAGGCTGACTTTTGGCAACTCGAACCTTCAGCTCCCTCCACAGATTTTCAATGGGATCAAAGTCTGGAGACTAGCTAGCCCACTCCAGGACCTTAATGTGCTTCTTCTTGAGCCACTCCTTTGTTGCCTTGGCCGTGTGTTTTGGGTCATTGTCATGCTGGAATACCCATCCACGACCCATTTTCAATGCCCTGGCTGAGGGAAGGAGGTTCTCACCCAAGATTTGATGGTACATAGCCCCGTCCATCGTCCCTTTGATGCGGTGAAGTTGTCCTGTCTCCTTAGCAGAAAAACACCCCCAAAGCATAATGTTTCCACCTCCATGTTTGACGGTGGGGATGGTGTTCTTGGGGTCATAGGCAGCATTCCTCCTCCAAACACGGCGAGTTGAGTTGATGCCAAAGAGCTCCATGTTGGTCTCATCTGACCACAACACTTTCACCCAGTTGTCCTCTGAATCATTCAGATGTTCATTGGCAAACTTCAGACGGGCATGTACAGTGCCTTGCGAAAGTATTCGGCCCCCTTGAACTTTGCGACCTTTTGCCACATTTCAGGCTTCAAACATAAAGATATACAACTGTATTTTCTTGTGAAGAATCAACAACAAGTGGGACACAATCATGAAGTGGAACGACATTTATTGGATATGAACTTTTTTAACAAATCAAAAACTGAAAAATTGGGCGTGCAAAATTATTCAGCCCCTTTACTTTCAGTGCAGCAAACTCTCTCCAGAAGTTCAGTGAGGATCTCTGAATGATCCAATGTTGACCTAAATGACTAATGATGATAAATACAACCCACCTGTTTGTAATCAAGTCTCCGTATAAATGCACCTGCACTGTGATAGTCTCAGAGGTCCGTTAAAAGCGCAGAGAGCATCATGAAGAACAAGGAACACACCAGGCAGGTCCGAGATACTGTTGTGAAGAAGTTTAAAGCCGGATTTGGATACAAAAAGATTTCCCAAGCTTTAAACATCCCAAGGAGCACTGTGCAAGCGATAATATTGAAATGGAAGGAGTATCAGACCACTGCAAATGTACCAAGACCTGGCCGTCCCTCTAAACTTTCAGCTCATACAAGGAGAAAACTGATCAGAGATGCAGCCAAGAGGCCCATGATCACTCTGGATGAACTGCAGAGATCTACAGCTGAGGTGGGAGACTCTGTCCATAGGACAACAATCAGTCGTATATTGCACAAATCTGGCCTTTATGGAAGAGTGGCAAGAAGAAAGCCATTTCTTAAAGATATCCATAAAAAGTGTCATTTAAAGTTTGCCACAAGCCACCTGGGAGACACACCAAACATGTGGAAGAAGGTGCTCTGGTCAGATGAAACCAAAATTGAACTTTTTGGCAACAATGCAAAACGTTATGTTTGGCGTAAAAGCAACACAGCACATCACCCTGAACACACCATCCCCACTGTCAAACATGGTGGTGGTAGCATCATGGTTTGGGCCTGCTTTTCTTCAGCAGGGACAGGGAAGATGGTTAAAATTGATGGGAAGATGGATGGAGCCAAATACAGGACCATTCTGGAAGAAAACCTGATGGAGTCTGCAAAAGACCTGAGACTGGGACGGAGATTTGTCTTCCAACAAGACAATGATCCAAAACATAAAGCAAAATCTACAATGGAATGGTTAAAAAATAAACATATCCAGGTGTTAGAATGGCCAAGTCAAAGTCCAGACCTGAATCCAATCGAGAATCTGTGGAAAGAACTGAAAACTGCTGTTCACAAATGCTCTCCATCCAACCTCACTGAGCTCGAGCTGTTTTGCAAGGAGGAATGGGAAAAAAGTTCAGTCTCTCGATGTGCAAAACTGATAGAGACATACCCCAAGCGACTTACAGCTGTAATCGCAGAAAAAGGTGGCGCTACAAAGTATTAACTTAAGGGGGCTGAATAATTTTGCACGCCCAATTTTTCAGTTTTTGATTTGTTAAAAAAGTTTGAAATATCCAATAAATGTCGTTCCACTTCATGATTGTGTCCCACTTGTTGTTGATTCTTCACAAAAAAATACAGTTTTATATCTTTATGTTTGAAGCCTGAAATGTGGCAAAAGGTCGCAAAGTTCAAGGGGGCCGAATACTTTCGCAAGGCACTGTATATGTGCTGTCTTGAGCAGGGGGACCTTGCGGGCGCTGCAGGATTTCAGTCCTTCACGGCGTAGTGCGTTACCAATTGTTTTCTTGGTGACTATGGTCCCAGCTGCCGTGAGATCATTGACAAGATCCTCCCGTGTAGTTCTGGGCTGATTCCTCACCGTTCTCATGATCATTGAAACTCCACAAGGTGAGATCTTGCATGGAACCCCAGGCTGAGGGAGATTGACAGTTCTTTTGTGTTTCTTCCATTTGCGAATAATCGTATCAACTGTTGTCACCTTCCCACCAAGCTGCTTGGCGATGGTCTTGTAGCCCATTCCAGCCTTGTGTAGGTCTACAATCTTGTCCCTGACATCCTTGGAGAGCTCTTTGGTCTTGGTCATGGTGGAGAGTTTGGAATCTGATTGATTGATTGCTTCTGTGGACAGTTGTCTTTTATACAGGTAACAAACTGAGATTAGGAGCACTCCCTTTAAGAGTGTGCTCCTAATCTCAGCTCGTTACCTGTATAAAAGACACCTGGGAGCCAGAAATCTTTCTGATTGAGAGTGGGTCAAATACCCTCATTAAAATGCAAATCAATTTATAACATTTTTCACATGCGTTTTTCTGGATTTTTTTTGTTGTCATTCTGTCCCTCACTGTTAAAATAAACCTACCATTAAAATGATAGACTGATCATTTCTTTGTCAGTGGGCAAATGTACAAAATCAGCAGGGGATCAAATACTTTTCCCCCTCACTGTAGATGCTTTTATACCTGTTTCCGCCAGCATCTTCACAAAGTCCTTTGCTGTTGTTCTGGGAATGATTTGCACTTTTCACACCAAAGTACGTTCATCTCTAGGAGACAGAACGCGTCTCCTTCCTGAGCGGTATGACGGCTGTGTTGTCCCATGGTGTTTATACTTGCGTACTATTGTTTGTTCAGATGAACGTGGTACCTTCAGGCGTTTGGAAATTGCTCCCAAGGATGAACCAGACTTGTGGAGGTCTACAATTTTTTTCTGAGGTCTTGATTTCTATAGATTTTCCCATGATGTCAAGCAAAGAGGCACTGTGTTTGAAGGTAGGCCTTGATATACATCCACAGGTACACCTCCAATTGACTCAAATGATGTCAATTAGCCTATCAGAAGCTTCTAAAGCCAGGACATCATTTTCTAGAGTATTCCAAGCTGTTTAATAAAGGTACAGTCAACTTAGTGTATGTAAACTTCTGACCCACTGGAATTGTGATACAAAGAATTATAAGTGAAATAATCTGTTTGTAAACAATTGTTGGAAAAATGACTTGTCATGCACAAAGTAGATGTCCAAACCGACTTGCCAAAACTATAGTTTGTTAACGAGAAATTTGTGGAGTGGTTGAAAAACTAGTTTTCATGAGTCCAACCTAAGTGTATGTAAACTTCCGACTTCAACTGTATGCTGAAGAGGGTGGGGCTTAAGCAAAATCCCTGTCTTAACAATCATGAAGCGTGGATTCCGATTGGTCAGACCAGCATTGAATAGTCCTTAGCACGGGTACCTCCTGTTTGAGTTTCTGCCTATAGGAAGGAAGGAGCAAAATGGAGTCGTGGTCAGAGCGTCTGCTAAATGACTTAAATGTAAATGTAAATTTGCCGAAGGATGGCAGTGGAGGGCCTTACAGGCATCCCGGAAGTTGGAGTAACAGTTGTCGAGTGTTTTGGCAGCGCGAGTCTATGTGTTGATAGAACTTCGGCATCTTTTTTCTCAAATTTGCTTTGATAAAATCCCCAGCTACAATAAATGCAGCCTCAGGATATGTGGTTTCCTGTTTGCATAAAGTTCAGTGGAGTTCTTTGAGGGCCGTCGTGGTATCAGTTTGAGGGGGGATATACACGGCCGTGGCTATAACCGATGAGAAATCTCTTGGGAGATAATATAACATTTGATTGTGAGGTATTTTAGATCAGGTGAATGAAAACATACAGGAACTCAAGTCCTATCACAATTACACCATGACCCGTTAATCATGAAACATGCACCCCTGCCCTTCTTCTCACCAGAGATATTTATTCCTTTCTGCGCAAAGAACTGAGAATCCAGCTGGCTGACCGATTCTAACAGTATATTCCGAGAGAGCCATGTCTCCATGAAGCAGAGTATGTCACAATCCCTGATGTCTCTCTGGATCTTTCCAGACTCGGGCTCTGAGCTCGTCAACTTTGTTATCCAGAGACTGAACATTAGCGAGTAATATACTCGGAGGTGGTGGGTGGTGTTTTCGCCTCCTAAATCAGACTAGAACCCCACTCCTTCGCCGGCGTTGTTTTGGGTCAGCTTCTGGAATCCTTTCAATTGCCCTGGTGGCAAACAAAGGATCTGCTTCAGAAAAGTCATCCCTGCTCGTGATGCTGGTAGTTCTGGTAGTGCTGGTGAGTTACCAGCGCTCTGATATCCAATAGTTCTCCCCGGCTGTATGTAATAACACAAAAATATTCTGGGCCAATAACGTAAGATATAATACATTGTCTAGTTTATGTGATCCTGTTTAATGCAGTTTTTTAAATGTATAAACTGCATAAGTTTTAGGACCAACAGGTCAATATTAGGAAAGTTTTCTTAATGTTTTGTACACTCAGTGTTAGCTGCTAGAATTTTTTATTTTATTTTTTATTTAACTAGGCAAGTTAGTTAAGATCAAATTCTTATTTACAATGATGGCCTAGGAACGGTGTGTGAACTGCCTTGTTCAGGGGCAGATTGATAGATTTTTACCTTGTCAGCTCGGGGATCGAGCTAGCAACCTTTAGGTTACTGGCCCAACGCTAGGCCTAGAATCCCTTGGGTCACGTCACGGGAGAAACTAGAGAGAGAGAGACATACACGTACATAGACAAACACACAAAAACACACAGACAGACAAGCATTACACACGCACACACACACCCCTCTCACCGTGTCCCATCCTCATCATAAGCGTAGAAGTCATCCAACATGTCCACCTGGGCAGGGCTTGCTGTCAGGCGCTGCGCATCACTGAACGAACGGTGGCCTAGCAACACCTCCGTTATACGCACATAACCTTTACCTAGGATACACACAGAGAGTAATGGAGTAAGTGTATCTCTCTCTCTCTCTTTCTCTCTCTCTCTAACAATCAATCAATCACTCACTGATGGCCAGTAGCAGAGCGTCTCCCACCCTGGATAGCTCCACTCTCCCAAGCAGCAGCTCAGTCACCTCTAGATGCTCATTGGCCACCGCCAGCTGCAATGCATTCTGGCCCATGTAGTCTACTGCGTTCACGTTGAGACTGGGCATGTGTAGGACCATGCGTCGCACCTCGTGGGAGAAGTAAATGCTGGTTAAAAAACAGCGATATAACGCACTGTGGTGAATTTAAGCCTGGTCCCAATGTCTGAAACAGATACACAACGCACTGTGGTGACATTAAACTAAAGTCCCCTGTATAATTTGGCCTTATAAAGAGTTTTATGGTAAAGGTCTGTAATATCATGTAAAGGTCAATGTCCGAGCACCCATGGAAAATCTATTTGGCAAAATAAAATAAAAAATTCCCCATGCAAATCTGTCAGTTTAAACGAGAGATATCGCTTGTTTTGCATTGGAATGCGTCTCAATCCACTGCATCTGCCGATGTAACACTTCCGCATCTGCAGTGAAACGTGATAGAGCTACAGCGGTGTTTGTGAGACCATGAGACATCCCGAAAATCAGTCTTCTCACAAAATCGTCTGTAGCTTCCGAACTGCCTTCAAACTATTATGACCTGTCATGACGTGACTATCATTAATGTGATGACATGCTATTTATCGAATAATTAACTATGTTGAATTATTATGTGATTAAATTAATCATATAACAATCAACCCATTAGTATCTTGGGGCACCATGGAAAAGTTTGTTTAATGAGTTACCGTTTCCCGAACTCAAGACTACAGTGGGGCAAAAAAGTATTGTCAGCCACCAATTGTGCAAGTTCTCCCACTTAAAAAGATGAGAGAGGCCTGTAATTTTCATCCAGAAAATCACATTGTAGGATTTTTAATGAATTTATTTGAAAATTATGGTGGGAAAAAGTATTTGGTCAATAACAAAAGTTTATCTCAATACTTTGTTATATGCCCTTTTTTGGCAATGACAGAGGTCAAACGTTTTCTGTACGTCAATCAGTCAACCAATTTCTAAAGACTGTTGACATCTAGTTGAAGCCATAGAAACTGCAACCAGATACCTCAGAAATCTAGATTCCCATAGAAAAACAAATTGAAAACACAGTCACCTCAAAAAAGAAAATTCCTGGACAGTTTGTCCTCTGGGTTTCGCCTGCCAAATAAGTTCTGTTAAACTCACAGACATAATTTTAACAGTTGTATAAACTTTAGAGTGTTTTCTATCCAAATCGACCAATTACGTTCATATCCTAGCTTCTGGGCCTGAGTAGCAGGCAGCTTACTTTGGGCACGCTTTTCATCCGGACGTGAAAATACTGCCCCCTATCCCGAAGAGGTTTTAAAACATGTTGGCATTACAGACTCAGACAGAGAGAGGTTGAAAATGTCAGTGAAGACACTTGCCACTTTGTCAACGCGTGTTCGCAGTAACACGTCCTGGTAATCCATCTGGCCCTGCGGCCTTGTGAATGTTGACCTGTTTAAAGGTCTTACTCACATCGACTGCAGAGAGTGTGATCACCCAGTCTTTCCCGAAACAGCTGATGCTCTCATGCATGTTTCAGCGAAGGTTTACCTTTTAACAGGACAACGACCCTAAGCACACAGCCAAACCTACACAGGAGTGGCTTTGGGACACGTCTCTGAATGTCCTTTAGTGGCCCAGCCAGAGATTGGACTTGAACCCGATCGAACATCTCCGGAGAGACTTGAAAATAGCTGTGCAGGGACGCTCCCCATCCGACCTGACAGAGCTTGAGAGGATCTGCAGAGAAGAATGGGAGAAACTCCCCAAATACAGGTGTGCCAAGCTTGTAGCGCCACACCCAAGAAGACTCAAGGCTTTAATCACTGTCAAAGGTGCTTCAACAAAGTACTGAGTAAAAGGTTTGAATATCTCTTTTTTATTTTGAATATATTAGCTACATTTTCTAAAAACCTGTTTTTGCTTACGGGGTATTGTGTGTAGATTGATGAGGGAAAAACACAATTTAATACATTTTAGAATAAGTCTGTAACGTAGCAAAATGTAGAAAAAGTCAAGAGGACTGAATACCTTCCGATTAACTGTATATGACCCCTCTGTGGAAATGTGAGACTCTACTGTACATTTTGGTGTTTTGCTCGAGAATGCCCACAGGACTCACAGGACTCACAAGACTCATCTGAATGTCCCCCGTGCCAGTTGAAAAAATTAAATGTTTCCTGATCTTTCTTATCTCTCAGATATAGTACAGACACTTCATAACAAACTTCCTTTAGATTTTTTTGGGGGGGACTGTATCTGTTGTTCCATGTGGTGAATCTGTTATTCAATGAGTTTGTATGGGCTAATTTGGGATACTCTAAGGAGTCTTCTTAATCAAAATGATCCTTGGTATGACCTTCTTAAAACAATTCCATATAGCTTAGTAGAACCCCTCCCCAGCTTAGACAGGGCTTATAAATTAACTGACAGGGGTGTAACATTGTCATGGTAACAGTTCCTTATTGTTGATCCTTATTCTTGAACTGCATTGTTGAGTAGATTTAGCAAGTAAGCATTTTACTGTACCCTTTACACCTGTATTTTGTGCACATGACCAATAAACGTGTATTTTATTTGATAGGGGTGTAATGTTGTCATGGTAACTGACCTCTGGGATATTGCCATACTCTGCCGCCTCCAGGAAGCGCTGTTCTGCATCCGAGAGGCTGATGGGCGGATCCGAGAACATGTAGGCGGGGCCTCGCAGGGCCTGTCGTCGCTTAGCAACCGCCTGACGTGCCAGGAGCTGTCGCTCTGCACTGCTGCGACTGACAATTGAAACACAAATATACAAATGTAAATACACACATACACACACACACACACGTCAACACACACACACACACATATACAAACTGAAACCCCTACCTACATGTACAAATTACCTCGATTAACCTGTACCCCTGCACATTGACTCAGTGCCGGTACCCCCTTTATATAGTCTCCACACTGACTCGGTGCCGGTACCCCCTGTATATAGTCACCACACCAGGGCTGAAAAAACCTTGGATCACTGCTATTCTAACTTCCACGACGCATATAAGGCCCTGCCCCGCCCTCCTTTCGGAAAAGCTGACCACGACTCCATTTTGTTGAACCCTGCCTACAGACAGAAACTAAAACAAGAAGCTCCCACGCTGAGGTCTGTTCAACGCTGGTCCGACCAATCTGATTCCACACTCCAAGACTGCTTCCATCACGTGGACTGGGATATGTTTCGTATTGCGTCAGACAACAACATTGACGAATACGCTGATTCGGTGAGCGAGTTCATTAGAACGTGCTTTGAAGATGTCGTTCCCATAGCAACGATTAAAACATTCCCAAACCAGAAACCGTGGATTGATGGCAGCATTCGCGTGAAACTGAAAGCCCGAACCACTGCTTTTAATCAGGGCAAGGTGTCTGGCAACATGACCGAATACGAACAGTGTAACTATTCCCTCCGCAAGGCAATCAAACAAGCTAAGCGTCAGTATAGAGACAAAGTAGAATCTCAATTCAACGGCTCAGACACAAGAGGTATGTGGCAGGATCTACAGTCTATCACGGATTACAAAAAGAAAACCAGCCCAGTCACGGACCAGGATGTCTTGCTCCCAGGCAGACTAAATAACTTTTTTGCCCGCTTTGAGGACAATACAGTGCCACTGACACGGCCCGCAACTAAAACATGCGGACTCTCCTTCACTGCAGACTACGTGAGGAAAACATTTAAACGTGTCAACCCTCGCAAGGCTGCAGGCCCAGACGGCATCCCCAGCCGCGCCCTCAGAGCATGCGCAGACCAGCTGGCTGGTGTGTTTACGGACATATTCAATCAATCCCTATCCCAGTCTGTTGTTCCCACATGCTTCAAGAGGGCCATCATTGTTCCTGTTCCCAAGAAAGCTAAGGTAACTGAGCTAAACGACTACCGCCCCGTAGCACTCACTTCCGTCATCATGAAGTGCTTTGAGAGACTAGTCAAGGACCATATCACCTCCACCCTACCTGACACCCTAGACCCACTCCAATTTGCTTACCGCCCAAATAGGTCCACAGACGATGCAATCTCAACCACACTGCACACTGCCCTAACCCATCTGGACAAGAGGAATACCTATGTGAGAATGCTGTTCATCGACTACAGCTCGGCATTTAACACCATAGTGCCATCCAAGCTCGTCATCAAGCACCATAGTGCCCTCCAAGCTCGTCATCAAGCTCGAGACCCTGGGTCTCGACCCCGCCCTGTGCAACTGGGTACTGGACTTCCTGACGGGCCGCCCTCAGGTGGTGAGGGTAGGCAACAACATTTCCACCCCGCTGATCCTCAACATGCTAGGTAAAGCTCCGCATTATCTCAGTTCACTGGTCACGATGGCAACACCCATCCGTAGCACGCGCTCCAGCAGGTGTATCTCACTGATCATCCCTAAAGCCAACACCTCATTCGGCCGCCTTTCGTTCCAGTACTCTGCTGCCTGTGACTGGAACGAATTGTAAAAATCGCTGAAGTTGGAGACTTTTATCTCCCTCACCAACTTCAAACATCAGCTATCTGAGCAGCTAACCGATCGCTGCAGCTGTACATAGTCTACTGGTAAATAGCCCACCCATTTTCACCTACCTCCCCACAGTTTTTATTTATTTACTTCTCTGCTCTTTTGCACACCAATATCTCTACCTGTACATGATCATCTGATCATTTATCACTCCAGTGTTAATCTGCAATATTGTAATTATTCGCCTACCTTCTCATGCCTTTTGCACACATTGTATATAGACTCCCCTTTTTTTTCTACTGTGTTATTGACTTGTTAATTGTTTACTCCATGTGTAACTCTGTGTTGTCTGTTCACACTGCTATGCTTTATCTTGGCCAGGTCGCAGTTGCAAATGAGAACTTGTTCTCAACTAGCCTACCTGGTTAAATAAAGGTGAAATAAAAATAAATAAATAAACACTGGGGCCCCACAAGGGTGCGTTCTGAGCCCTCTCCTGTACTCCCTGTTCACCCACGACTGCGTGGCCACGCACGCCTCCAACTCAATCATCAAGTTTGCAGACGACACAACAGTGGTAGGCTTGATTACCAACAACGACGAGACGGCCTACAGGGAGGAGGTGAGGGCCCTCGGAGTGTGGTGTCAGGAAAATAACCTCACACTCAACGTCAACAAAACTAAGGGGATGATTGTGGACTTCAGGAAACAGCAGAGGGAACACCCCCCTATCCACATCGATGGAACAGTAGTGGAAAGGGTAGTAAGTTTTAAGTTCCTCGGCGTACACATCACAGACAAACCTAATTGGTCCACCCACACAGACAGCATCGTGAAGAAGGCGCCGCAGCGCCTCTTCAACCTCAGGAGGCTGAAGAAATTCGGCTTGTCACCAAAAGCACTCACAAACTTCTACAGATGCACAATCGAGAGCATCCTGTCGGGCTGTATCACCGCCTGGTACGGCAACTGCTCCGCACACAACCGTAAGGCTCTCCAGAGGGTAGTGAGGTCTGCACAACGCATCACCGGGGGCAAACTACCTGCCCTCCAAGACACCTACACCACCCGATGTCACAGGAAGGCCATAATGATCATCAAGGACAACAACCAACCCAGCCACTGCCTGTTCACCCCGCTATCATCCAGAAGGCGAGGTCAGTACAGGTGCATCAAAGCTGGGACCGAGAGACTGAAAAACAGCTTCTATCTCAAGGCCATCAGACTGTTAAACAGCCACCACTAACATTGAGTGGCTGCTGCCAACACACTGACTCAACTCCAGCCACTTTAATAATGGGAATTGATGGGAAATGATGTAAAATATATCACTAGCCACTTTAAACAATGCTACCTAATATAATGTTTACTTACCCTACATCATTCATCTCATATGTATACGTATATACTGTACTCTATATCATCTACTGCATCTTTATGTAATACATGTATCACTAGCCACTTTAACTATTCCACTTTGTTTACATACTCATCTCATATGTATATACTGCACTCAATACCATCTACTGTATCTTGCCTATGCCGTTCTGTACCATCACTCACTCATATATCTTTATGTACATATTCTTTATCCCCTTACACTTGTGTCTATAAGGTAGTAGTTTTGGAATTGTTAGCTAGATTACTTGTTGGTTATTACTGCATTGTCGGAACTAGAGGCACAAGCATTTCGCTACACTCGCATTAACATCTGCTAACCATGTGTATGTGACAAATAAAATTTGATTTGATTTGACACTGACTCGGTGCCGGTACCCCCTGTATATAGCCTCCACATTGACTCTGTACCGGTAACCCCTGTATATAGCCTCCATATTGACTCGGTGCCGGTACATCCTGTATATAGCCTCCACATCGACTCTGTACCGGTACCCCCTGTATATAGTCTCCACAGTGACTCAGTGCCGGTACCCCCTGTATATAGTCTCCATATTGGCTCGGTGCCGGTACCCCCTGTATATAGTCTCCACATTGACTCTGTACCGGTATCCCCTATATATAGCCTCCACATTGACTCTGTACCGGTATCCCCTGTATATAGCCTCCACATTGACTCTGTACCGGTACCCCCTGTATATAGCCTCCACATTGACTATGTACCAGTACCCCCTGTATATAGCCTCCACATTGACTCTGTACCGGTATCCCCTGTATATAGCCTCCACATTGACTCTATACCGGTATCCCCTGTATACAGCCTCCACATTGACTCTGTACCGGTATCCCCTGTATATAGCCTCCACATTGACTCTGTACCGGTACCCCCTGTATATAGCCTCCACATTGACTATGTACCAGTACCCCCTGTATATAGCCTCCACATTGACTCTGTACCGGTATCCCCTGTATATAGCCTCCACATTGACTCTGTACCGGTACCCCCTGTTTATAGCCTCCACATTGACTCTGTACCGGTACCCCCTGTATATAGCCTCCACATTGACTCTGTACCGTAATACCATGTATATAGCCTTCACATTGACTCTGTACCGGTACCCCCTGTATATAGCCTCCACATTGACTCTGTACTGTAACACCCTGTATATAGCCTCCACACTGACTCTGTACCAGTACCCCCTGTATATAGCCTCCACATTGACTCTGTATCAGTACCCCCTGTATATAGCCTCCACATTGACTCTGTACCGTAATACCCTGTATATAGCCTCCACATTGACTCTGTACCGTAATACCATGTATATAGCCTTCACATTGACTCTGTACCAGTACCCCCTGTATATAGCCTCCAGATTGACTCTGTGCCGTAACACCCTGTACATAGCCTCCACATTGACTCTGTACCGGTACCCCCTGTATATAGTCTCCACATTGACTCTGTACCGGTACCCCCTGTATATAGCCTCCACATTGACTCTGTACTGGTACCCCCTGTATATAGCCTCCACATTGACTCTGTACCAGTACCCCCTGTATATAGCCTCCACATTGACTCTGTACCAGTACCCCCTGTATATAGCCTCCACATTGACTCTGTACTGGTACCCCCTGTATATAGCCTCCACATTAACTCTGTACCGTAATACCCTGTATATAGCCTCCACATTGACTCTGTACCGGTACCCCCTGTATATAGCCTCCACATTGACTCTGTACCGGTATCCCCTGTATATAGCCTCCACATTGACTCTGTACCGGTACCCCCTGTATATAGCCTCCACATTGACTATGTACCAGTACCCCCTGTATATAGCCTCCACATTGACTCTGTACCGGTATCCCCTGTATATAGCCTCCACATTGACTCTGTACCGGTACCCCCTGTTTATAGCCTCCACATTGACTCTGTACCGGTACCCCCTGTATATAGCCTCCACATTGACTCTGTACCGTAATACCATGTATATAGCCTTCACATTGACTCTGTACCGGTACCCCCTGTATATAGCCTCCACATTGACTCTGTACTGTAACACCCTGTATATAGCCTCCACACTGACTCTGTACCAGTACCCCCTGTATATAGCCTCCACATTGACTCTGTATCAGTACCCCCTGTATATAGCCTCCACATTGACTCTGTACCGTAATACCCTGTATATAGCCTCCACATTGACTCTGTACCGTAATACCATGTATATAGCCTTCACATTGACTCTGTACCAGTACCCCCTGTATATAGCCTCCAGATTGACTCTGTGCCGTAACACCCTGTACATAGCCTCCACATTGACTCTGTACCGGTACCCCCTGTATATAGTCTCCACATTGACTCTGTACCGGTACCCCCTGTATATAGCCTCCACATTGACTCTGTACTGGTACCCCCTGTATATAGCCTCCACATTGACTCTGTACCAGTACCCCCTGTATATAGCCTCCACATTGACTCTGTACCAGTACCCCCTGTATATAGCCTCCACATTGACTCTGTACTGGTACCCCCTGTATATAGCCTCCACATTAACTCTGTACCGTAATACCCTGTATATAGCCTCCACATTGACTCTGTACCGGTACCCCCTGTATATAGCCTCCACATTGACTCTGTACCGGTACCCCCTGTATATAGCCTCCACATTAACTCTGTACCGTAATACCCTGTATATAGCCTCCACATTGACTCTGTACCGGTACCCCCTGTTTATAGCCTCCACATTGACTCTGTACTGGTACCCCCTGTATATAGCCTCCACATTGACTCTGTACCGTAACACCCTGTATATAGCCTCCACATTGACTCTGTACCGGTACCCCCTGTATATAGCCTCCACATTGACTCTGTACGGGTACCCCCTGTATATAGCCTCCACATTGACTCTATACCGGTATCCCCTGTATATAGCCTCCACATTGACTCTGTACGGGTACCCCCTATATATAGCCTCCACATTGACTCTATACCGGTATCCCCTGTATATAGCCTCCACATTGACTCTGTACCGGTACCCCCTGTATATAGCCTCCACATTGACTCTGTACGGGTACCCCCTGTATATAGCCTCCACATTGACTCTGTACCGGTACCCCCTGTATATAGCCTCCACATTGACTCTGTACCGGTACCCCCTGTATATAGCCTCCACATGGACTCTGTACCGGTACCCCCTGTATATAGCCTCCACATTGACTCTGTACCGGTACCCCCTGTATATAGCCTCCACCTTGACTTTGTACTGGTACCCCCTGTATATAGCCTCCACATTGACTCTATACTGGTACCCCCTGTATATAGCCTCCACCTTGACTTTGTACTGGTACCCCCTGTATATAGCCTCCACATTGACTCTGTACCGGTACCCCCTGTATATAGCCTCCACCTTGACTTTGTACTGGTACCCCCTGTATATAGCCTCCACATTGACTCTGTACCGTAACACCCTGTATATAGCCTCCACATTGACTCTGTACCGGTACCCCCTGTATATAGCCTCCACATTGACTCTGTACCGTAATACCCTGTATATAGCCTCCACATTGACTCTGTACCGTAATACCCTGTTTATAGCCTCGTTATTATTATTTTAGTGTTACTTCTTTCTTTTTTTTACTTTAATTTATTTAGTAAATATTTTTGAACTGCATTGTTGGTTAATACGGGCTTGTAATTAAGCATTCACGGTAAGGTCTACTACACCTGTTGTATTCGGCGCATGTGACAAATAAAATTTGATATGACAAACACACACACAATATAAACAAACACAAACAAACATGGGTCGATCTATGGCTGGGATAGAGGGAATAGGTGTTTGTTTGGGAGTGGTAGGGTGAGTGAGTGTATGCATCCCACATCTGTTGACAAAAATGTAGAATTCCTACTGCCGGTCCTTGTTATCGACAACAATCCTTCATAGAAGTGCTTATATTATTACGCATATTATTCGTCAATTGTGGGAATAAATTAAGATATGCAAGAATTTTTTGTCTTTTTTTTTAAAGGCCCTAGGACCCATCTGTTCTTTTAAAGGATGGGCCCCCATCCCTTAAGGGCCCTAGGATCCATCTGCTCTCTTAAAGGCCCTAGGATCCATCTGTTCTTTTAAAGGCCCTAGGACCCATCTGTTCTTTTAAAGGATGGGCCCCTATCCCTTAAGGGCCCTAGGATCCATCTGCTCTTTTAAAGGATGGGCCCCCATCTCTTAAAGGCCCTAGGATCCATGTGCTCATTTTAAAGGATGGGCCCCTATCTCTTAAAGGCCCTAGGATCCATGTGCTCATTTTAAAGGATGGGCCCCTATCTCTTAAAGGCCCTAGGATCCATGTGCTCATTTTAAAGGATGGGCCCCTATCTCTTAAAGGCCCTAGGATCCATGTGTACAGGGATGGTCAGCCAGTCACTGGGAGGACAACCCAACTTGGGATGAGGGGATGTTTTAGCGGGTGTAATATTGGAGGACAAATAGTTTTACTTAGTTGCAGCTACAGCGTAACAGTGCAACCAGCTCGATTCGGGTTTATGTACCAATATTTGAAACTTTTTTACATTGGAAAAAAGTAGAGACTCAAAGCAAAAAAATGGTATATCACACAACTACAGTTGAGGAACAATGGGAAAGTAATTCTGCTTTGAAAGTTGATAAACTTGTAACTTCACTTTTGAGAAAATGGCCTTGAATGTTTAGGTACACCTACTGGAGAGCTCTTCTTTGTCTACACCCATTCAGCATTGTTCTCAACCTCTAAAGCCATCTCTTTAAGGATTCACATGTGAGGCCAAGTACTAAATAACCAAAGATTTCAAGACTAAAGGCTGGTTTATACTGCGGGTGTATTCATAAATTTAATCTGGAGTGGCAGAGTGTGTTCAGAGTGCGCTCAGTATGGTTGTAAACTCAGAGCGTTGTCAGATTGTCCATTTGTAAATTCAGAGCGTTTCACTCTGGAACATTCAAAGCCACACTGGACGCTCTGGCCGAGGAGTAGAGTTGATGAGCGTTCTGACCTAACAACAGCAGTCAAGCTAACTGGCTAACGTTGGCTAGATTGCTAACTACTTCCAGACACAAATGAGAGAACTGCTCACTGACCGTTTTACTCACCCTAGCAGAGCTGGTTAGGCTGTTTTTATGTTATCGAGAGCATTGGTGACTGCAACTGTGCTGCTGGCAACAAAATTATTTACACTTTTTTGCCAGCGTTTTCTGACACCGGCCATATTCAACGGGTGTTGAGCGTTCGTAAATGCATCAGTTATTATGCCTTCTGACACACTTAGACAAGAATGCTCTGAAATCGGAGCAGATAGCCAGAGTAAATTCACCAGCTATGCCTATCGACACTTGTCGCAGTGATATCATGAACGTTGCACTGAAATGGTTACTTTTTAATTTATTTTTATTTTTTATTTCACCTTTATTTAACCAGGTAGGCTAGTTGAAAACAAGTTCTCATTTGAGACTGCGACCTGGCCAAGATAAAGCATAGCAATTCCACACATACAACAACACAGAGTTACACATGGAATAAACAAAACATAGTCAATAATACAGTAGAACAAAAGAAAACAAAAAGTCTATATACAGTGAGTGCAAATGAGGTAAGATAAGGAGACAATAAATAGGCCATGGTGGCGAAGTAATTACAATATAGCAATTAAACACTGGAATGGTAGATGTGCAGAAGAGGAATGTGTAAGATACTGGGGAGCAAAGGAGCAAGATAAATAAATAAATACCAGTATGGGGATGAGGTAGGTAGATAGATGGGATGTTTACAGATGGGCTATGTACAGGTGCAGTGATCTGTGAGCTGCTCTGACAACTGGTGCTTAAAGCTAGTGAGGGAGATATGAGTCTCCAACTTCAGTGATTATTGCAGTTCGTTCCAGTCATTGGCAGCAGAGAACTGGAAGGAAAGACGACCAAAGGAGGAATTGGCTTTGGGGTTGACCAGTGAGATCTACCTGCTGGAGCGTGTGCTACGAGTGGGTGCTGCTATGGTGACCAGTGAGCTGAAATAAGGCATGGCTTTACCTAGCAGGGACTTGTAGATAACCTGTAGCCAGTGGGTTTGGCGATGAGTATGAAGCGAGGGCCAACCAACCAGAGCGTACAGGTCGCAATGGTGAGTAGTGTTTGGGGCTTTGGTGACAAAACGGATGGCACTGTGATAGACTGAATCCAGATTGTTGAGTAGAGTGTTGGAGGCTATTTTATAGATGACATCACCGAAGTCGAGGATTGGTAGGATGGTCAGTTTTACGAGGGTATGTTGGCAGCATGAGTGAAGGATGCTTTGTTGCGAAATAGGAAGCCGATTCTAGATTTAATTTTGGATTGGAGATGCTTAATGTGAGTCTGGAAGGAGAGTTTACAGTCTAACCAGACACCTAGGTATTTGTAGTTGTCCACGTATTCTGAGTCAGAGCCGTCCAGAGTAGTGATGCTGGATGGGCGAGCAGGTGCGGGCAGTTATCGGTTGAATAGCATGCATTTAGTTTTACTTGCATTTAAGAGCAGTTGGAGGCCACGGAAGGAGAGTAGTATGGCATTGAAGCTCGTCTGGAGGTTAGTTAACACAGTGTCCAAAGAGGGGCCAGAAGTATACAGAATGGTGTAGTCTGCGTAGAGGTGTATCAGAGAATCACCAGCAGCAAGAGCAACATCATTGATGTATACAGAGAAGAGAGTCGGCCCGAGGATTGAACCCTGTGGCACCCCCATAGAGACAGCCAGAGGTCTGGACAATAGGCCCTCCGATTCGACACACTGAATTCGATCAGAGAAGTAGTTGGTAAACCAGGCGAGGCAATCATTTGAGAAACCAAGGCTGTCGAGTCTGCCAATAAGAATGTGGTGATTGACTAAGTCGAAAGCCTTGGCCAGGTCGATGAATACGGCTGCATAGTAATGTCTCTTATCGATTGCGGTTATGATGTCGTATAGAACCTTGAGCTTGGCTGAGGTGCACCCATGACCAACTCTGAAACCAGATTGCATAGCGGAGAAGGTACGGTGGGATTCGAAATGGTCAGTAATCTGTTTGTTAACAGGGTAGGATAGATATAAGTCTGTAGCACTAGAGTGTCACCCCCTTTGAAGAGGGGTATGAAGCGAAGACCAGAGGGGGTGACCACAGCAGCTTTCCAATCTTTGGGAATCTCAGACGATATGAAAGAGAGGTTGAACAGGATAGTAATAGGGGTTGCAACAATTTCGGCAGATAATTTTGGAAAGAGAGGGTCCAGATTGTCTAGCCCGGCTGATTTGTAGGGGTCCAGATTTTTGGAGCTCTTTCAGAACATCTGCTATCTGGATTTTGGGTGAAGGAGGAATGGGGGAGGCTGTGGGTGGTGCAGGGCTGTTGACTGGGGTAGGGGTAGCCAGGTGGAAAGCATGGCCAGCCGTAGAGAAATGCTTATTGAAATTCTCAATTATAGTGGATTTATCGGTGGTGACATTGTTTCCTAGCCTCAGAGCAGTGTGCAACTGGTAGGAGGTGCTCTAATTCTCCATGGACTTTACAGTGTCCCAGAACTTTTTTGAGTTAGTACTACAGGATGCAAATATCTGTTTGAAAAAGCTAGCCTTAGCTTTCCTAACTGCCTGTGTATATTTGTTCCTAACTTCCCTGAAAAGTTGCATATCACTGGGGCTATTCGATGCTAATGCAGTACGCCACAAGATGTTTTTTGTGCTGGTCAAGGGCAGTCAGGTCTGGAATAAACCAAGGACTATATCTATTCCTGGTTCTACATTTTTTTAATGGGGCATGCTTATTTAAGATGGTGAGGAAGGCACTTTTAAAGAATAGCCTGGCATCATCTACTGACGTGATGAGGTCAATGTCATTCCAGGATATCCCGGCCAGGTCGATTCTGCTCGCAGAAGTGTTTTAGGGAGCGTTTGACAGTGATGAGGGGTGGTCGTTTGTTCGCAGACCCATTACGGACACAGGCAATGAGGCAGTGATTGCTGAGATCCTGGTTGAAGACAGCAGAGGTGTATTTGGAGGGCGAGTTAGTTAGGATGACATCTATGAGGGTGCCCGTGTTTACGGATTTGGAGTTGTTCCTGGTAGGTTCATTGATAATTTGTGTGAGATTGAGGGCATCAAGTTTGGATTGTAGGATGGCTGGGGTGTTAAGCATGTCCCAGTTTAGGTCACCTAGTAGCACGAGTTCAGAAGATAGATAGGGGGCAATCAATTCACATATAGTATCGAGGGCACAGCTGGGGGCAGAGGGAGGTCTATAGCAAGCTGCAACAGTGAGAGACTTGTTTCTGGAAAGGTGCATTTTTAGAAGTAGAAGCTCAAATTGTTTGGGTACAGACTTGGATAGTAATACAGAACTCTGCAGGCTATCTTTGCAGTAGATTGCAACTCCGTCCCCTTTGGCAGTTCTATCTTGGCGGAAATGTTATAGTTAACAATGGAGATTTCAGACACGGCTAAGACATCTGGGTTGGCAGAGTGTGCTAAAGCAGTGAGTAAAACAAACTTAGGGAGTAGGCTTCTAATGTAAACATGCATGAAACCAAGGCTTTTATGGTTACAGAAGTCAACAAATGAGAGCACCTGGGGAGTGGGAGTGGAGCTAGGCACTGCAGGACCTGGATTAACCTCTACATCACCAGAGGAACAGAGGAGAAGTAGGATAAGGGTACGGCTAACGGCTATACGAACTGGCCGTCTAGCACGTTCGGAACAGAGAGTAAAAGGAGCAGGTTTCTGGGCACGATAGCATAGATTCAAGGCATAGTATACAGACAAAGGTAAGGTAGGATGTGAGTACATTGGAGGTAAACCTAGGCATTGAGTAATGATGAGAGAGATATATTCTCTAGAGACGTTTAAACCAGGTAATGTCATCGCATATGTAGGAGGTGGAACCATTGGGTTCTTGGTCATCTCCCTGACCAAGGCCCTTCTCCCCCGATTGCTCAGTTTGGCCAGGCAGCCAGCTGTAGGAAACGTCTTGGTGGTTCCAAACTTCTTCCATTTAAGAATAATGGAGGCCACTGTGTTCTTGGGGACCTTCAATGTTACTCAAATGCTTTGGTACTCTTCCCCAGATCTGTGCCTCGGCACAATCCTGTCTTGGAGCTCTACGGACAATTCATTCGACCTCAATGCTTAGTTTTTGCTCTGAGATGCACTGTCAACTGTGGGACCTTATATGGACAAGTGTGTGCCTTTCCAAATCATGTCCAATCAATTGAATTTACCTCTGGTGAACTCCAATCAAGTTGTAGAAACATCTCAAGGATGCTCAATGGAAACAGGATGCACCTGAGCTCAATTTCAAGGCTCATAGCAAAGGGTCAGCGTAGAGTGGAAAGCTTTCCCAGAAGAGTGGAGGCTGGTACAGCAGTAGAGGTTTGACCAACTCCCTATTTTTTATTTATTTATTTTACCTTTATTTAACTAGGCAAGTCAGTTAAGAACAAATTCTTATTTTCAATGACGGCCTAGGAACAGTGGGTTAACTGCCTGTTCAGGGGCAGAACGACAGATTTGTACCTTGTCAGCTCGGGGGTTTGAACTTGCAATCTTCCAGTTACTAGTCCAACGCTCTAACCACTAGGCTACCCTGCCGCCCGTGATTTTGGAATGAGATGTTCTTTTGTTCATACTTTTGTTCATGTGGTGTATATTTACAGGAAAAACTATATGGGGGTTTGGAAATGATGCAGACATTTAAATGGATAGAAACCACAAACTTCCTGCAAGATTAAAGCTGATCTATCCCCAAAAGATAAACAAAAACATCTATAATGGGTCTTTGCCGGTATAAGGAAAAGTACTGAGCTGTTACTGTAATTTTCAACAGCTGTTACTGTAAGCTTCAACAGTTGTTACTATAACCTTCAACAGCTGTTACTGTAACCTTCAACAACTATTACTGTAACCTTCAACAGCTGTTACTATAACCTTCAAAACTATTATTGTAACCTTCAACAGCTGTTACTATAACTGTTACGAGAGGTGCTCTCATCTTATTTATAAACATAGACAGGGCTCTAACTCCTCTAGCTCCACAATGAGATAGGGTGCAGGCCAAGCAGCTGTTAGCCAGCCTGCCAGCATAGTGGAGTCTGCCACTAGCACAGTCAGTGTAGTCAGCTCAGCTATCCCCATGGAGACCGTGTCTGTGCCTCGATCTAGGTTGGGAAAACTAAAAATGGCAGTGTTTGCCTTAGCAATCTCACTGGAATAAAGACCTATATTCCTGTCATGATTGAAAGAGATTGTGATATTGCACATCTCAAAATAGGGCTACTTAATGTTAGATCCCTCACTTCCAAGGCAGTTATAGTCAATGAACTAATCACTGATCATAATCTTGGTGGGATTGGCCTGACTGACACATGGCTTAAGCCTGATGAATTTACTGTGTTAAATGAGGCCTCTCCTCCTGGTTACACTAGTGACCATATCCCCTGCCCATCCCGCAAAGGCGGAGGTGTTGCTAACATTTACAATTGCAAATTTCAATTTACAAAAAAAAGACTGTTTTTGTCTTTTGAGCTTCTAGTCATGAAATCTATGCAGCCTACTCAGTAACTTTTTATAGCTACTGTTTACAGGCCTCCTGGGCCATATACAGCGTTCCTCACTGAGTTCCCTGAATTCCTATAGGACCTTGTAGTTATGGCAGATAATATTCTAATTTTTGGTGACTTTAATATTCACATGGAAAAGTCCACAGACCCACTCCAAAAGGTTTTCGGAGACATCATCGACTCAGTGGGTTTTGTCCAACATGTCTCCGGACCTACTCACTGTCACAGTCATACTCTGGACATAGTTTGGTCCCTTGGAATAAATGTTGTGGATCTTAATGTTTTTCCTCATAATCCTGGACTATCGGACCACCATTTTATTATGTTTGCAATCGCAACCAATAATATTTTTAGACCCCAACCAAGGATCATCAAAAGCTGTGCCATAAATTCTCAGACAACCCAAAGATTCCTAGATGCCCTTTCAGACTCCCTCCACCTACCCAAGGACGTCAGAGTACAAACATCAGTTAACCACCTAACTGAGGAACTACATTTAACCTTGCGCAATACCCTAGATGCAGTCGCACCCCTAAAAACTAAAAACATTGGTCATAAGAAACTAGCTCCCTGGTATATAGAAAATACCCGAGCCCTGAAGCAAGCGTACAGAAAATTGGAACAGAATTGGCACTACACCAAACTGGATATCGTCTGACTCTCTTGGAAAGACAGCACCGTGTATCGAAGAGCCCTCACTGCTGCTCCACCAAACTGGAAGTCTTCTGACTAGCTTGGAAAGACAGCACCGTGTATCGAAGAGCCCTCACTGCTGCTCCACCAAACTGGAAGTCTTCTGACTAGCTTGGAAAGACAGCACCGTGCAGTATCGAAGAGCCCTCACTGCTGCTCCACCAAACTGGAAGTCTTCTGACTCTCTTGGAAAGACAGCACCGTGCAGTATCGAAGAGCCCTCACTGCTGCTCCACCAAACTGGAAGTCTTCCGACTAGCTTGGAAAGACAGTACCGTGCAGTATCGAAGAGCCCTTACTGCTGCTACACCAAACTGGAAGTCTTCCGACTAGCTTGGAAAGACAGTACCGTGCAGTATCGAAGAGCCCTCACTGCTGCTACACCAAACTGGAAGTCTTCTGACTAGCTTGGAAAGACAGTACCGTGCAGTATCGAAGAGCCCTCACTGCTGCTACACCAAACTGGAAGTCTTCTGACTAGCTTGGAAAGACAGTACCGTGCAGTATCGAAGAGCCCTCACTGCTGCTCGATCATCCTATTTTTCCAAATGAATTGAGGAGAATAAGAACAATCCTAGTGTATTTTTGATCCTGTAGCAAAGCTAACTAAAAAGCAGCATTCTGTAAGAGAGATAGATGGCTTTCACTTCAGCAGTGAAATTCATGAACTTCTTTGACGAAAATATCATAATCATTAGAAAGCAAATTATGGACTCCTCTTTAAATCTGTGTATTTCTCCAAAGCTCAGTTGTCCTGAGTCTGCACAACACAACCAGGACCTAGGATCAAGGGAGACACTCAAGTTTTTTTTTAATGCTATATCTCTTGAAACATTCATGAAAATAGTAATGGCCTCTGAAATCTTCAAGCTGCATACTGGACCCTATTCCAACTAAACTACTGAAAGAGCTGCTTCCTGTGCTTGGCCCTCCTATGTTGAACATAATAAACGCTCTCTCTCCACCGGATGTGTACCAACCTCACTAAAAGTGGCAGTAATAAAGCCTCTTGAAAAAGCCAAACCTTGACCCAGAAAATATTTTAAAAATACCGGCCTATATCGAATCTCCCATTCCTCTGAAAACATTTTGAAAAAGCTGTTGCGCAGCAACTCACTGCCTTCTTGAAGACAAACAATGTATATGAAAAAATACAACAAATATTTTACTTTTAAACTCGGACAAAACAGAGATGCTTGTTCTAGGTCCCAAGAAACAAAGAGATCTTCTGTTGGATCTGTCAATTAATATTGATGGTTGTACATTCGTCTCAAATAAAACTGTGAAGGACCTCAGCGTTACTCTGGACCCTGATGTCTCTTTTGACGAACATATCAAGACTGTTTCAAGGACAGCTTTTTTCCCATCTATGTAACATTGCAAAGAATCTGGAACTTCCTGTCCAGAAATTATGCAGAAAAGTTAATCCATGCTTTTGTCACTTCTAGATTAGACTACTGCAATGCTCTACTTTCCGGCTACCTGGATAAAGCACTAAATAAACTTCAGTTAGTGCTAAATACGGCTGCTAGAATCCTGACGAGAACCAAAAATATGATCATATTACTCCAGTGCTAGCCTCTCTACACTGGTTTCCTGTTAAGGCTAGGGCTGATTTCAATGTTCTACGGCTAACCTACAAAGCATTACATGGGCTCCTACCTATCTCTCCGATTTGGTCCTGCCGTACATACCTACACGTATGCTATGGTCACAAGACGCAGGCCTCTTTATTGTCCCTAGAATTTCTAAGGTGGTCTGCCTATCCATGTGAGAGACGCAGACTCGGTCTCTGCCTTTATTGAAGACTCATCTCTTCAGTAGGTCCTATGGTTGAGTGTAGTCTGGCCCAGGAGTGTGAAGGTGAATGGAAAGGCACTGGAGTAATGAACCACCCTTGCTGTCTCTGCCTGGCCGGTTCCCCTCTCTCCACTGGGATTCTCTGCCTCTGACCCTGTTACAGGGGCTGAGTCACTGGCTTACTGGTGCGTCACTTGAGTGGGTTGAGTCACTGACGTAATCTTCCTGGCTGGGTTGGCGCCCCCCTCGGGTTTGTACCGTGAGAGAGATCTTCGTGGCCTATACTCTGCCTTGTCTCCGGGTAGTAAGTTGGTGGTTGAAGATATCCCTCTAGTGGTGTGGGGGCTGTGCTTTGGCAAAGTGGGTGGGATTATATCCTGCCTGGTTGGCCCTGTCCGGGGGTACCGTCGCACATGGCCACAGTGTCTCCCGACCCCTCCTGTCTCAGCTTCCAGTATTTATGCTGCAATAGTTTGTGTCGGGGGGCTCCTGTCTAATCCGGTGTCCTGTGTGAATTTAAGAATGCTCCCTCTAATTCTCTCTCTCTCCCCTCCAGGTGGACCTGAGCTCTGGGACCATGCCTCAGGACTACCTAGCCTGATGACTCCTCTCTGTCCCCAGTACACCTGGTCATGCTACTGCTCCAGTTTCAACTGTTCTGCCTGCAGCTATGGAACCCTGACCTGTTCACCGGACGTGCTACCTGCTGTTATTGATTCTCTCCCTCTACTGCACCTACTGTTTGGAACTCTGAATGCTCGGCTATGAAAAGCCAACTAACATTTTATTTATCATTTATTTATTTTTTTATCTAAACTTTATTTAACTAGGCAAGTCAGTTAAGAACAAATTTTATTTACAATGTCGGCCTAGGAACAGAACATTTACTACTGAGGTGCTGACCTGTTGCACCCTCTACAATCACTGTGATCATTATTAAATCAAATCAAATCAAATGTATTTATATAGCCCTTCGTACATCAGCTGATATCTCAAAGTGCTGTACAGAAACCCAGCCTAAAACCCCAAACAGCAAGCAATGCAGGTGTAGAAGCATGTTTTTATTATTTATTATTATTACTATTTGACCCTGCTGGTCATCTATGAACATTTGAACATCTTGGCCATGTACAGTTATAATCTCCACCCGGCACAACCAGAAGAGGACTGGCCACCCCTCAGAGCTTGGTTCCTCTCTAGGTTTCTTCCTGGGTTCCTGCCTTTTAGGGAGTTTTTCCTAGCCACCGTGCTTCTACATCTGCATTGCTTGCTGTTTTGGGTTTTAGGCTGGGTTTCTGTATAGCACTTTGTGACATTGACTGGTGTAAAAAGGGCTTTACAAATACAGTTGATTCATTGATTGATTGACCGATTATAACCTTCAACAGCTGCTACTATAACCTTCAACAGCTGTTACTATAAACTTCAACAGCTGCTACTATAAACTTCAACAGCTGCTACTATAACCTTCAACAGCTGTTACTATAAACTTCAACAGCTGCTACTATAAATTTCAACAGCTGCTACTATAACCTTCAACAGCTGTTACTATAACCTTCAACAGCTGCTTAAAGACACAATCAGTCATTCACTTCTCAGCCAAAAATCAGACCAGCCACTTGGTTTACTATAAAGGTGAAGGATGGGGCTGGAGCTTTAGCCTAGGTGGAAGATACCCAGGTGTCACGCTCTGACCTTTAATATCTCTGTTTTCTTTATATTTTGGTTAGGTTGGGGTGTGACTTGGGTGGTTATGCTAGTTTTTGTATTGTCTAGGGTTTTTGTTTATCTACAGGTTTTGTAGGTCTAGGTATTTATATGTCTATGGTGGCCTGATATGGTTCCCAATCAGAGGCAGATGTTTATCGTTGTCTCTGATTGGGGATTATATTTAGGTGGCCATTTACCCTTTTGTGTTTGTGGGTTCTTGTTCTATGTTTAGTTGCCTGTCTGCACTACTCATATTAGCTTCACGGTTAGTTTTGTTATTTTGTTCGATTGTTCAGTGTTCATTCGTAAATAAAGAAGAATGTATGCATACCACGCTGCACCTTGGTCTGATTCATGCGACGAACATGACACCAGGTTAGGACAAGAGGATTCCAATATCCCATAACTCTGTATAAATTCATTAGAATTCTAAACAATGGTGCTAGTCCCATGAATTCTAAACAATGGTGCTAGTCCCATGAATTCTAAACAATGGTGCATGTCCCATGAATTCTAAACAATGGTGCTAGTCCCATGAATTCTAAACAATGGTGCTAGTCCCATGAATTCTAAACAATGGTGCATGTCCCATGAATTCTAAACAATGGTGCTAGTACCATGAATTCTAAACAATGGTGCTAGTCCCATGAATTCTAAACAATGGTGCATGTCCCATGAATTCTAAACAATGGTGCATGTCCCATGAATTCTAAACAATGGTGCTAGTCCCATGAATTCTAAACAATGGTGCATGTCCCATGAATTCTAAACAATGGTGCTAGTACCATGAATTCTAAACAATGGTGCTAGTACCATGAATTCTAAACAATGGTGCTAGTCCCATGAATTCTAAACAATGGTGCATGTCCCATGAATTCTAAACAATGGTGATAGTCCCATGAATTCTAAACAATGGTGCTAGTCCCATGAATTCTAAACAATGGTGCTAGTCCCATGAATTCTAAACAATGGTGCTAGTCCCATGAATTCTAAATAATGGTGCTAGTCCCATGAATTCTAAACAATGGTGCTAGTCCCATGAATTCTAAATAATGGTGCTAGTCCCATGAATTCTAAACAATGGTGCATGTCCCATGAATTCTAAACAATGGTGCTAGTCCCATGAATTCTAAACAATGGTGCTAGTCCCATGAATTCTAAACAATGGTGCTAGTCCCATGAATTCTAAACAATGGTGCTAGTCCCATGAATTCTAAACAATGGTGCATGTCCCATGAATTCTAAACAATGGTGCTAGTCCCATGAATTCCAAACAATGGTGCATGTCCCATGAATTCTAAACAATGGTGCTAGTCCCATGAATTCTAAACAATGGTGCTAGTCCCATGAATTCTAAACAATGGCGCTAGTCCCATGAATTCTAAACAATGGTGCTAGTCCCATGAATTCTAAACAACGGTGCTAGTCCCATGAATTCTAAACAATGGTGCTAGTCCCATGAATTCTAAACAATGGTGCATGTCCCATGAATTCTAAACAATGGTGCTAGTCCCATGAATTCTAAACAATGGTGCTAGTCCCATGAATTCTAAACAATGGTGCTAGTCCCATGAATTCTAAACAATGGCGCTAGTCCCATGAATTCTAAACAATGGTGCATGTCCCATGAATTCTAAACAATGGCGCTAGTCCCATGAATTCTAAACAATGGTGCTAGTCCCATTCATCTGTTTGTTTTTCAAATGTTCTGTACGTGAATACAACTTGTCCTAACCTTTATTATCTTCATCTTAGGGGTTAGTCCCATCATCTCTGCCAACTCAGTTTGTTGTCGTATCAAGTGCCATGTCATGATATGAAACCATAATCAGAGTGGGCTACAACACCTTATCCCCTATCTAAATCAATCTGTTTTTGTCTACAACCTGAAATTTAGCCCCCCTCACTATAATACACCTTTCTCTACACAGACAGGTTAAAAGCATAAAGACTACACTAAAAGTGTAATCCAGACCTACAGAAAGTCTGTTCCATTTGTCTATTTTTCTTGCCTTGTATTCTGTTGTTCTGAACATAAAGGGTGCTTAGTAAATCTATTACGTATTACTCAGGAAATCAGATTAGTTTAGGCCTACGTTATCAGACACTATTTGAAACAACTTAAAAATGCAAGTCAGAAGGATAACGTATTATTTTAGGCTGAATCAGAGCCATGTCACTCACCCTGGGTAGTATCCATGGTAACTGGAACAGTTGTCATCTCCAAAGTCTGCATTGATGAGCAGGTTGTCACGACTCCTGACCCTCCGCTCGATCACATGGTTCTGTTCCGACACAGACCGGCGCTGGTTCATCTTCTGACCGCTCCACAACTGCTAAACAACCGCTTCAGACCACTAAAGACTAATGCAGAATACTATAGATAACTACAGACCAGGACAGATAACTACTGACATCTACAGACTACTACAGACCACTAGACTACTACAGACCACTACAGAGAACTACAGACCACAATCCACAACGGCCGCTCTTGCTGCTGGTTGCCGATCTAGGGTTCTGACATCTCACACACACGGAGTAGCCAATAAGACAACGCGTGGCCTCTGTCATTCGTTCTCACTCTCTCTTTCTCTACTTTCTCTCTCGCTCTCTCTCTCCAACTGCCTCTCCTCCCTTCCTTCTCTCTCACCTCTTTCTCCCCCTCTCTCTCAATTAATTTATATTCAAATTGGCTTTATTGGCATAGAAACATATGATTAAATTGCCAAAACAAATGAAATAAACACAAGTGAGAAGAAACACATGTAACAGCAGTAAAACATTGCACTGCAAAAGGTTTTTAAAAATACATTTCAAGTGTTAACTTATCAGCTATGTACAGTGTTTATCTCTCTCTCTCAACCCCCTTCTCTCTCTCTCTCTCTCTCTCTCTCACCCCCTTCTCTCTCTACCCCCTCTCTCTCCACCCCTCTCTCTCTCAACCCCTTTTCTCTCTCTCAACCCCTTCTCTCTCTCTCTCTATCTCTCTCTCTCCACCCCCTTCTCTCTCTACCCCCTCCCTCTCTACCCCCTCTCTCTATCACCCTCTCTCAACCCCCTTCTCTCTCTACCCCCTCTCTCTCCACCCCCTTCTCTCTCTCTCTCTCTCTCTCTCTCCACCCCTTCTCTCTCTACCCCCTCTCTCTACCCCCTCTCTCTCAACCCCTTTCTCTCTCTCTCCACCCCTTCTCTCTCTCTACCCCCTCTCTCCACCCCTCTCTCTCCACACCCTTCTCTCTCTAACCCCTCTCTCTCTCCACCCCCTTCTTTCTCCACCCCCTCTCTCTCCACCCCTTCTCTCCCCCAACCCCTCTCTCTCCACCCCTTCTCTCTCCACCCCCTCTATCTACCCCCTCTCCCTCTACCCCCCTCTCTCTAACCCTCTCTCTCTCTCCACCCCTTCTCTCTTTAACCTCCTCTCTCCACCCCCCCTCTCTCTACCTACCCCTCTATCTCAATTAATTTTTCCATTTAAGGGGCTTTATTGGCATGGTTAACATATGTTAACATTGCCAAAGCAAGTGAAATAGATAAACAAAAGTGAAATAAACAATAAAAAATGAACAGTAAACATTACACTCACAGAAGTTCCAAAATATTAAAGACATTTCAAATGTCATATTATGTCTATATACAGTGTTGTAACGATGTGCAAATACTTACTTAAATAAATAATCATAAATATGGGTTGTATTTACAATGTTGTTTGTTCTTCACTGGTTGCCCTTTTCTTGTGGCAACAGGTCACAAATCTTGCTTCTGTGATGGAACACTGTGGTATTTCACCCAGTAGATATGGGAGTTTATCAAAATTGGATTTGATTTCAAATTCTTTGTGGATCTGGATCAGGGACCAGGCTGGAGGAGACCACAGATCTGGGACCAGGCCTAAACATATTAACCTGTAAAAGAAAAGGGTTCATATTGAAACAAAAAGGATTGAATTCTTTGAATCAAACCGAAACCAAAATCTGTGTAATGTTCATACATTTGGCAGGAGGTTAGGAAGTGCAACTCAGTTTCCACCTCATTTTGGAAAGAATTAACAAAAAAACTGAGCAAACTAGAATGCTATTTGGCCCTAAACAGAGAGTACACAGTGGCAGAATACCTGACCACTGTGACTGACCCAAACTTAAGGAAAGCTTTGACTATGTGTGCACATAGCCTGTCTTATCTTGAGAGCCAGGTCTGCTTTCGGCGGCCTTTCTCAATAGCAAGGATAAGCTCACTGAGTCTGTACATAGTCAAAGCTTTCCTTAAGTTTGGGTCAGTCACAGTGGTCAGGTATTCTGCCACTGTGTACTCTCTGTTTAGGGCCAAAAAGCATTCTAGTTGGCAGTTTTTTTGTTAATACTTTCCAATGTGTCAATGAATTATCTTTTTGTTTTCTGTCCTGGGGCTCTGTGGGGTCTGTTTGTGTTTGTGAACAGAGCCCCAGGACCAGCTTGCTTAGGGGACTCTTCTCCATGTTCATCTCTCTGTAGGGGATGGCTTTGTTATGGAAGGTTTGGGAATCGATTCCTTTTAGATGGTTGTTAAATTTAACGTCTCTTTTCTGGATTTTGATAATTAGTGGGTATCGGCCTAATTCTGCTCTGCATCATTTGGTATTTTACGTTGTACACAGAGGATATTATTGCAGAATTCTGCACGCAGAGTCTCAATTTGGTGTTTGTCCCATTTTATGAATTGTTGGTTGGTTGGTGAGCGGAACCCAGACCTCACAACCATAAAGGGCCATGTCTAGTTTTATGTTCCTTTTGATGGTATGGCCCTTTTTGCCTTCTCTCAGATCATTCACAGCTTTGTTGAAGTTGCCTGTGGCGCTAATGTTTAGGCAATCTAACATCTTAGTAGAAAACTATGAATTTGCAGCTAGCTACCTAGTTCAAAATAAAACATGATGGGATGAATATTGCCTAAACATCAGCGTGTCTCTAGATTCCCCTCTGTCTCTCTAGATTCCCCTCTCTCTAGACTCCCCCCCTCTCTAGACTCCCCCCTATCTCTCTAGATTCCCCTCTGTCTCTCTAGACTCACCTCTCTATCTACCCTCCCCTCTCTCTACCCCCTCTCTCTAGCCCCCCCTCTCTAGACTCCCCCTCTCTCTAGACTCCCCCTCTCTAGACTCCCCCTATCTCTCTAGATTCCCCTCTGTCTCTCTAGACTCACCTCTCTGTCTACCCTCCCTCTCTCTACCCCCTCTCTCTAGACTCCCCCTCTCTAGACTCCCCCTATCTCTCTAGATTCCCCTCTGTCTCTCTAGACTCCCCCTCTCTCTAGACTCCCCCTCTCTAGACTCCCCCTATCTCTCTAGATTCCCCTCTGTCTCTCTAGACTCACCTCTCTATCTACCCTCCCCTCTCTACCCCCTCTCTCTAGACCCCCCTCTCTAGACACCCCCTCTCTCTAGACTCCCCCTCTCTAGACTCCCCCTATCTCTCTAGATTCCCCTCTGTCTCTCTAGACCCACCTCTCTGTCTACCCTCCCCTCTCTCTACCCCCTCTCTCTAGACTCCCCCTCTCTCTAGACTCCCCCTATCTCTCTAGATTCCCCTCTGTCTCTCTAGACTCACCTCTCTGACTACCCTCCCTCTCTCCCTCTACACCCCTCTCTCTAGACTCCCCCTCTCTCTAGATTCCCCCTCTCTCTAGATCCCCCCTCTCTCTACCGCCCTCTCTATAGACTCCCCCTCATTCTCCACCCCTCACTCTAGACTCCCCTCTCTCTCTAGACTCCCTCTATCTAGACTCCCCTCTCTCTCTCTATGCCCCCTCTCTCTAGACTCCCCCTCTCTCTCTCTCTCTAGATTCCCCCTATCTCTAGATTCCCCCTCTCTCTAGACTCCCCCTCTCTCTACCCCCTCTCTCTCTAGACTCCCCCTCTCTCTACCCCCTCTCTCTCTAGCATCCCCCTCTCTCTAGACTCCCCTCTCTCTCTAGACTCCCCTCTATCTAGACTCCCCTCTCTCTCTCTATGCCCCCTCTCTCTAGACTCCCCCTCTCTCTCTCTCTCTAGATTCCCCCTATCTCTAGATTCCCCCTCTCTCTAGACTCCCCCTCTCTCTACCCCCTCTCTCTCTAGACTCCCCCTCTCTCTACCCCCTCTCTCTCTAGATTCCCCCTCTCTCTAGACTCCCCCTCTCTCTAGACTCCCCCTCTCTCTCTAGAATCCCCCTCTCTCTAGACTCCCCCTCTCTCTACCCCCTCTCTCTCTAGATTCCCCCTCTCTCTAGACTCCCCCTCTCTCTACCCCCTCTCTCTCTAGATTCCCCCTCTCTCTAGACTCCCCCTCTCTCTACCCCCGCTCTCTCTAGACTCCCCCTCTCTCTCTACCCCCTCTCTCTACGCCCCTTCTCTCTTTCTCTACACCCCCTTCTCTCTCTACCCGCCTCTCTCTCTAGATTCCCCCTCTCTCTAGACTCCCCCCCTCTCTCTACGCCCCTTCTCTCTTTCTCTACACCCCTTCTCTCTCTACCCCCTCTCTCTCTAGATTCCCCCTCTCTCTAGACTCCCCCTCTCTCTACCCCCCGCTCTCTCTAGACTCCCCCCTCTCTCTACCCCCTCTCTCTACGCCCCTTCTCTCTTTCTCTACACCCCTTCTCTCTCTACCCCCTCTCTCTCTACCCCCTCTCTCTACGCCCCTTCTCTCTTTCTCTACACCCCTTCTCTCTCTACCCCCTCTCTCTACGCCCCTTCTCTCTTTCTCTACACCCCTTCTCTCTCTACCCCCTCTCTCTAGATTCCCCCTCTCTCTAGACTCCCCCTCTCTCTACCCCCGCTCTCTCTAGACTCCCCCTCTCTCTCTACCCCCTCTCTCTACGCCCCTTCTCTCTTTCTCTACACCCCCTTCTCTCTCTACCCGCCTCTCTCTACCCACACCCTTCCTCCTCCACCCTTCTCTCTGGTTTCTCTCATACATCCGATGACAAGATGTTAAGTTGTTTATTATTCTAGATTCCTCTCCTTGTTTAACTTCAGTCGGGTCTATAGAGGCCAGTTGG
Source organism: Oncorhynchus nerka (assembly GCF_034236695.1). NCBI lineage: Eukaryota > Metazoa > Chordata > Actinopteri > Salmoniformes > Salmonidae > Oncorhynchus > Oncorhynchus nerka. The sequence continues at coordinate 102,918,325 of NC_088405.1, forward strand.
TTCCCTACAGTTCAATGTGTTTCACTTTAGACATAGATGGCACTCTATTCCCTAGTGACAGACAGACAGACAGACAGACAGAGACAGACAGACAGACAGACAGACAGACAAGACAGACAAGACAGACAGACAGCATTACCAGTATCATCCAGGTATCTAGAGGGCTTCAGATATACTTTTAAAAACATTTTTTTGTCAGTCAAGTCAGTTAAGAACAAATTCTTATTTACAATGACCGGCCTACCCCGGACGACGCTGGGCCAATTGTGTGCCGCCCTATGAGACTCCCAATCACGGCCGGATGTGATTCAGCCTAGAAACCAGGGACTGTAGTGACACCTCTTGTACTGACAGGCGGTGCCTTAGACCAATGCGCCACTCGGGAGCCCCACTACCATCACCAGTATCATCCAGGTATCTAGAAGGCTTCAGACAGACAGACTATTACCCTCACCAGTATCATCCAGGTAACAAATCAAATCAAACTTTATTTGTCACGTGTGACCTTCCTGGTCCGGTAACGTAACAAAATGTTGAAAAAGCCAAGGGGTCTGAATATTTTCCGAATGCACTGAAAGTTAACACGTACTTAATTCTTAAACTGCTCAAGTACGACCAGTTCAGAAAATTCCTACAATGTATCTACCTCTGAGGCAGAACACCAATGATTAAACTGAGACACTAAATTACGTGCAAATTCTACATTGTTTTTCTTGTCACTTTTCCAATTGTGAAAACGCTGCCTATAAGCCTCTGGGACCACTGTCGTTTTTACCATTTCACAATTTCACTTTAAAAGTGCTTTCCTCACCAACTTAAATAAGCATGCCCCTTTCAAAAAATGTAGTCAGCCACCAATTGTGCAGTTCTCCCACTTAAAAAGATGAGAGAGGCCTGTACATTTTCATCATAGGTACACTTCAACTATGACAGCAAAAATCCAGAAAATCACATTGTAGTTATTTTTTATGAATTTATTGGCAAATTATGGTGGAAAATAAGTATTTGGTCACCTAAAACAAGCAAGATTTCTGGCTCTCACAGACCTGTAACTTCTTCTTTAAGAGGCTCTTCTGTCCTCCACTTGTTACCTGTATTAATGGCACCTGTTTGAACTTGTTATCAGTATAAAAGACACCTGTCCACAACCTCAAACAGTCACACTCCAAACTCCACTATGGCCAAGACCAAAGAGCTGTCAAAGGACACCAGAAACAAAATTGTAGACCTGCACCAGGCTGGGAAGACTGAATCTGCAATAGGTAAGCAGCTTGGTTTGAATAAATCAACTGTGGGAGCAATTATTAGGAAATGGAAGACATACAAGACCACTGATAATCTCCCTCGATCTGGGGCTCCACGCAAGATCTCACCCCGTGGGGTCAAAATGATCACAAGAACGGTGAGCAAAAATCCCAGAACCACACGGGGGGACCTAGTGAATGACCTGCAGAGAGCTGGGACCAAAGTAACAAAGCCTACCATCAGTAACACACTACGCTGCCAGGGACTCAAATCTTCCAGTGCCAGACGTGTCCCCCTGCTTAAGCCAGTACATGTCCAGGCCCGTCTGAAGTTTGCAAGAGAGCATTTTGATGATCCAGAAGAAGATTGGGAGAATTTCATATGGTCAGATGAAACCCAAATAGAACTTTTTGGTAAAAACTCAACTCGTCGTGTTTGGAGGACAAAGAATGCTGAGTTGCATCCAAAGAACACCATACCTACTGTGAAGCATGGGGGTGGAAACATCATGCTTTGGGGCTGTTTTTCTGCAAAGGGACGAGGACGACTGATCCATGTAAAGGAACGAATGAATGGGGCCATGTATCGTGAGATTTTGAGTGAAAACCTCCTTCCATCAGCAAGGGCATTGAAGATGAAACGTGGCTGGCTCTTTCAGCATGACAATGATCCCAAACACACTGCCCGGGCAACGAAGTAGTGGCTTCGTAAGAAGCATTTCAAGGTCCTGGAGTGGCCTAGCCAGTCTCCAGATCTCAACCCCATAGAAAATCTTTGGAGGGAGTTGAAAGTCTGTGTTGCCCAGCAACAGCCCCAAAACATCACTGCTCTAGAGGAGATCTGCATGGAGGAATGGGCCAAAATACCAGCAACAGTGTGTGAAAACCTTGTGAAGACTTACAGAAAACGTTTGACCTCTGTCATTGCCAACAAAGGGTATATAACAAAGTATTGAGATAAACTTTTGCTATTGACCAAATACTTTTTTTCCACCATAATTTGCAAATAAATTCATAAAAAATCCTACAATGCGATTTTCTGGATTTTTTTCTCTCAGTTTGTCTGTCATAGTTGAAGTGTACCTATGATGAAAATTACAGGCCTCTCTCATCTTTTTAAGTGGGAGAACTTGCACAATTGGTGGCTGACTAAATACTTTTTTGCCCCACTCCAGACCTGACTGCCCTTGACCAGCACAAAAACATCCTGTGGCTGACAGCAATAGCATCGAATAGTCCCCGCGATATGCAGCTGTTCAGGGAAGTCAGGACCCAATACACGCAGTCAGTCAGGAAAGCAAAGGCTAGCTTTTTCAAACAGAAATTTTCATCCTGTAGCTCTAACTCCAAAAAGTTCTGGGACACTGTAAAGTCCATGGAGAACAAGAGCACCTCCTCCCAGCTGCCCACTGCACTGAGGCTAGAAAACACTATCACCACCGATAAATCGATGACAATCAAAAATTTCAATAACCATTTCTCTACGGCTGGCCATGCTTTCCTCCTGGCTACCCCTTCCCCGGCCAACAGCTCCGCACCCCCCGCAGCTACATTCCCGAGCCTCCCCAGCTTATCCTTCACCCAAATCCAGATAACAGATGTTCTGAAAAAGCTGCAAAACTTGGACCCGTACGAATGAGCTGGGCTAGACAAAGTAGTCGGCTGTACATAATCCATCTGTAAATAGCCCATCTGTAAATAGCCCATCCAATCTACCTACCTCATCCCCATATTGTTTTTATTTACTTTTCTGCTCTTTTGCACACCAGTATCACTACTTGTACATCATCATCTGCTCATCTATCACTCCAGTGTTAATATGCTAAATTGTAATTACTTCGCTACCATGGCCTATTTATTGCCTTACCTCCTCATGCCATTTGTACACACTGTATATAGACTTTCTTTTTTCTATTGTGTTATTGACTGTACGCTTGTTTATTCCATGTGTAACTCTGTGTTGTTGTTTGTGTCGCACTGCTTTGCTTTACTTGGCCAGGTCGCAGTTGTAAATGAGAACTTGTTCTCAACTAGCGTACCTGGTTAAATAAAGGTGAAATATATATATTTTTATTTATTTCATAGACCTGACTCTCAGCTAAACTTAACGCTGAATATGCTGCTACTCGCTCAAACAAATAGAAAAATGTTTCTGGGTCCTTTTCGTTAAACTTCAGTTGGATACAGGCAAGTTTGTTACAGGCAAAACTGATGACTCTTGTCTGAGCTTACCCTCTCTGTTTAGGAGTAGTTTATTATGTTGTCTAAGCTTACCCTCTCTGTTTAGGAGTAGTTTATTATGTTGTCTAAGCTTACCCTCTCTGTTTAGGAGTAGTTTATTATGTTTTCTGAGCTTACCCTCTCTGATTAGGAGTAGTTTATTCTCTTGTCTAAGCCTACCCTCTCTGTTTAGGAGTAGTTTATTATGTTGTCTAAGCTTACCCTCTCTGATTAGGAGTAGTTTATTCTCTTGTCTAAACTTACCCTCTCTGATTAGGAGTAGTTTATTATGTTGTCTGAGCTTACCCTCTCTGATTAGGAGTAGTTTATTCTCTTGTCTAAGCTTACCCTCTCTGTTTAGGAGTAGTTTATTATGTTGTCTAAGCTTACCCTCTCTGATTAGGTCGTATACTGTTGTCTAAGCTTACCCTCTCTGATTAGGTCTTTGTAATGCAGTCTGTGTGTAGCTGGTTAGGAGTCAGAAGCAGGACAGCAGATATGAGTAAAAAAACATACTTTACTCAACATAAATCAAATGCAATACAAAAGAGAGCCCACATACACGGACCTCACTACGTACAAAACAATCACTCACAAAAAAACATGGGGGAACAGAGAGTTAGATAATGAATAAGTAATTGGGGGATTGAAACCAGGTGTGAAAAACAAAGACAAAACAAATGGAAAATGAAAAGTGGATCGGCGATGGCTAGAAGGCCGGTGACGTCGACCGACGAACTCCACCCGAACAAGGAGAGGGACCGACTTCAGCGGAAGTTGTGACAGTATCCCCCCTGACAGTATTCCCCCTGACAGTACCCCCCCAGTGACAGTACCCCCGTGACAGTATCCCCCCTGACAGTATTTCCCCGTGACAGTATCCCCCCCGTGACAGTATCCCCCCGTGACAGTATCCCCCCCGTGACAGTATTCCCCCCCCTGACAGTATCCCCCCTGACAGTATTCCCCCCGTGACAGTATCCCCCCTTGACGCGTGGCTCCAGCAGCATGCACAGGGCGATCCGGGTGGAGACAGTGGAAGTCCCGCAGCAACAAAGGGTCCAGGATGTCCTCCACCGACACCCAGCATCTTTCTTTCGGACCATACCCCTCCCACTCCACGAGGTACTGAAGGCCACTTGCCCAACGCCTCGAGTCCAGGATGGCTCGAACAGCATATTCCTGGGTCCCCTCGATGTCCAGAGGGGGGCGGAGGAACCTCCCGCACCTCAGATTCCTGGAGTGGACCAGCCACCACCGGCCTGAGGAGAGACACATGAAACGAGGGGTTAATACAGTAATTGGGGGGGAAGTTGTAACCTGTAGCATACCGCATTCAGTCTCCTCAGGACTTTGCTTCCGGCAGCTTCCGGCAGGGCAGGCGGAGGGGCAGGTTTCGGGTCGAGAGCCAGACCCGGTCCCCTGGTGCAAACACCGGGGCCTCACTGCGGTGACAGTCGGCGCTTGCCTTCTGCAACCTCACGGCCCCTTGCAGGTGCACATGGGCGGCGTCCCAGGTCTCCTCCGAGCACTTAAACCATTCGTCCACCGCAGGAGCTTCGATCTGGCTCTGATGCCAAGGTGCCAGAACCGGCTGATACCCCAGTACGCACTGGAAGGGAGAGAGGTTAGTGGAGGAGTGACGGAGTGAGTTTTGGGCCATCTCTGCCCAGGGGATGAACGCCACCCACTCCCCCGGCCGGTCCTGGCAATATGACCGCAGAAACCTACCCACATCCTGGTTTACTCTCTCCCCCTGCCCATTACTCTTGGTGTGAAAACCTGAGGTGAGGTTGACCGAGACCCCCAGACGTTCCATGAACGCTCTCCAGACCCTGGACGTGAACTGGGGACCTCGATCAGACACTATATACTCAGGCACCCCATTGTGCCGGAAGACGTGAGTGAACAGGGCCTCCGCAGTCTGTAGGGCCGTAGGGAGACCGGGCAAAGGGAGGAGACGGCAGGACTTCGAAAACCGATCCACAACGGCCAGGATCGTGGTGTTCCCCTGTGAGGGAGGAAGATCTGTCAGGAAGTCCACCGACAGGTGCGACCACGGCCGTTGTGGAACGGGTAGGGGTTGTAACTTGCCTCTGGGCAGGTGATTGGGAGCATTGCACTGGGCGCACACCCAGCAAGAGGAAACATAAACCCTCACGTCCTTGGCCAAGGTGGACCACCAGTACTTCCCACTAAGGCAACGCACCGTCCGCCCGAAACCAGGATGACCAGAGGAGGGTGATGTGTGGGCCCAATAGATCAAACGGTCGTGGACAGCAGGTGGAACATACAGGTGCCCAGCTGGACACTGGGGGGGAGTGGGCTCTGTGCGTAATGCCCGCTCGATGTCCAGCTCCCACACCACCGGTGCCACCAGGCAAGAGGCCGGAAGTATGGGAGTGTGATCCATGGACCGCTCCTCTGTGTCATACATCCGGGACAGTGTGTCTGCCTTAGCGTTCTGGGAACCTGGTCTGTAGGACAAAGTGAAAACAAAACGGGTAAAGATCATGGCACACCTTGCCTGGCGAGGGTTCAGTCTCCTCGCCGCCCGGATATACTACATATTGGGGTGGTAGGTCCAGATGAGAAAATGGTGTTAAGCCCCCTCAAGGCAATGTCTCTAAGCTTACCCTCTCTGATTAGGTCGTATACTGTTGTCTAAGCTTACCCTCTCTGATTAGGAGTAGTTTATTCTCTTGTCTAAGCTTACCCTCTCTGATTAGGTCTTATTCTGTTCCATCTGGAACTCAGTTTGTTGTTTAATCTGCTCTTTTCTAGTTGTAGCATTAAAACTCTTTGTTGCTCAGCAACACCTTCGTAACGCAACTGGAGTACCAAACTGTGGGTCTCGAACAGTTAGGGTTCCTTCCTCAACTAGTTCAGCTTTTTATTTTTTATTTAACCTTTATTTAACCAGGTAGGCTAGTTGAGAACAAGTTGTCATTTGCAACTGCGACCTGGCCAAGATAAAGCAAAGCAGTGCGACACATACAACAATACAGAGTTACACATGGAATAAACAAACATACAATCAATAATACAGTAGAAAAATCTATATACAGTGAGTGCAAATGAGATAGGATAAGAGAGGTAAGGCAATAAATAGGCCATGGTGGTGAAGTAATTACAACAAAGCAACTAAACACTGGAATGATAGAATGTGCAGAAGATGAACGTGCAAGTAGAGATACTGGGGTGCAAAGGAGCAAGATAAATAAATACAGTATGGGGATGAGGTAGATTGGATGGGCTATTTACAGACGAGCTATGTACAGGTGCAGTGATCTGTGAGCTGCTCTGACAGCTGGTGCTTAAAGCTAGTGAGGGAGGTAAGAGTCTCCAGCTTTAGTGATTTTTGCAGTTCGTTCCAGTCATTGGCAGCAGAGAACTGGAATTAGAGGCGGCCAAAGGAAGAATTGGCATTGGGGGTGACCAGTGAGATATACCTGCTGGAGCGCGTGCTATGGGTGGGTGCTGCTATGGTGACCAGTGAGCTGAGATAAGGCGGGGCTTTACCTAGCAGAGACTTATAGATGACCTGGAGCCAGTGGGTTTGGCGACGAGTATGAAGCGAGGGCCAGCCAACGAGAGTGTACAGGTCGCAGTGGTGGGTAGTATATGGGGCTTTGGTGACAAAACTGATGGCACTGTGATAGACTGTATCCAATTTGTTGGATGTTTGGCAGCGTGAGTGAAGGAGGCTTTGTTGCGAAATACGAAGCCGATTCTAGGATTAATTTTGGATTGGAGATGTTTAACGTGAGTCTGGAAGGAGAGTTTACAGTCTAACCAGACACCTAGGTATTTGTCCACATATTCTAAGTCAGAACCGTCCAGAGTAGTGATGCTAGACGGGCGTGCAGGTGCGGGCAGCGATCGGTTGAAGAGCATGTATTTAGTTTTACTTGCATTTAAGAGCAGTTGGAGGCCACGGAAGGAGAGTTGTATGCATTGAAGCTCATCTGGAGGTTAGATAACACAGTGTCCAAAGAAGGGCCAGAGGTATACAGAATGGGGTCGTCTGCATAGAGGTGGTAAAAAGAATCACCAGCAGCAAGACCGACATCATTGATGTATACAGAGAAGAGAGTCGGCCCGAGAATTGAACCCTGAGGCACCCCCATAAAGACTGCCAGAGGTCCGGACAACAGGCCCTCCGATTTGACATACTGAACTCTATCAGAGAAGTAGTTGGTGAACCAGGCAAGGCAATTATTTGAGAAACCAAGGGAGTTGAGTCTGCCAATAAGAATGTTGGGATTGACAGAGTTGAAAGCCTGAATACGGCTGCACAGTAATGTCTCTTATCGATGGCGGTTATTATATAGTTTAGGACCTTGAGCGTGGCTGAGGTGCACCCATGACCAGCTCTGAAACCAGATTGCATAGCGGAGAAGGTACGGTGGGATTCGAAATGGTCGGTAATCTGTTTGTCAACCTGTCTGGCATGGCACCAGTGGGACGGTAGCCGCGACAACAGCAAGTGAAATTGCAGGGCGCCAAATTCAAAACAACAGAAATCCCATAATTGAAATTCCTCAAACACACAAGTATTGTTCACCATTTTAAAGATACACTTCTTGTAAATCCAACCACAGTGTCCGATTTCAAAAAGGCTTTACGGCAAAAAGCACACCAAACGATTATGTTAGGTCAGCGCCTAGTCACAGAAAACCATACAGCCATTTTCCAGCCAAGGAGAGGGCTCACAAAAGTCAGAAATAGCTATTAAATTAATCACTAATCTTTGATGATCTTCATCAGATGGCACTCACAGGACTTCATGTTACACAATAAATGTGTGTTTTGTTCGATAAAGTTTATCTTCATGTCCAAAAACCTCAGTTGAGTTATGTATAGTAATCATTGTCTCAAACAAACATCCGGTGAAATTTCAGGGCCACACCAAATTACAGAAATACTTAAATACTTAATAAACATTGATGAAAAATACAAGTATTATACATAGGATCAAAGATAAACGTTAATCCAGCCAAAATGTACTTCTCCTTAATGCAACCGCTGTGTCAGATTTCAAAAAAGCTTTACAGCGACAGCACACCATGCAATAATCTGAGTACAGCGCTCAGCCACCAAAACAAGCCAAACAGATACCCACCATGTTGTGGAGTACAGAAGTCAGAAATTGCATTAAAATATTCACTTAGCTTTGATGATCTTCATCGGAAATGCACTCCCAGGAATCCCAGTTCCACAATAAATGTTTGTTTTGTTCGATCAAATCCATATCTATGTCCAAATACCTCCTTTTTGTTTGTGCGTTTAGTACACTAATCAAATGCACATGGCGCGGGCACTAAGTCCAGACGAAAAGTCCCAAAAGTTTCATTACAGTTTGTAGAAACATGTCAAACGATGTATAGAATCAATCTTTAGGACGTTTTTATCATAAATCTTCAATAATATTCCAACCTGACAATTCCTTTGTCTTTAGAAAGGAAAGGGAAGTGAGCTTGTGCTCACGGCCGTGCGCGTGACTAAACTCAAGGCTTTCAGCTGAGCCACTACTGTGATTGGTCTTATTCACTCCCCTTTCACAATAGAAGCCTGAAACAATATTCTAAAACTGTTGACATCTAGTGGAAGCCTTAGGAAGTGCAATCTGACCAAATTTACACTGTATATTGGACAGGCAATCACTTGAAAAACTACAAACCTCAGATCTCCCACTTCCTGGTTGGATATTTCTCAGGTTTTCGCCTGCCATATGAGTTCTGTTATACTCACACACATCATTCAAACAGTTTTAGAAACTTAAGAGTGGTTTCTATCCAAATCTACTAATAATATGCATATATTCGCTTCTGGGACTGAGTAGCAGGCAGTTCACTCTGGGCACGCTTTTCATCCGAAAGTGAAAATACTGCCCCCTAGCCCAAAGAGGTGAGTGAGGAAGGCACTTTTAAAGAATAACCAGGCATCCTCTACTGACAGGATGAGGTCGATTAGAAAGGCCTGCTTTTAGACTGACCTTCATAATGTCTTTCCATTGTTGTAGTACTCAGAAATCTGTGCTATCTGCTTTTTAGTGCACTGCTCCAAAAGTGCTTCAGACGGACACTCAATAAACTTGTCTACATTACTATCCATGATAAACTAAATCACCCACATAGACGGAAACCAAAGACAAATGCCTACACAACTAGTGTTGGTACATAGTGTACAACGACAACATGAAGGACAACCAAGACTAAATGGAACCTCCCTCTAACTAATACAACTATCTAACTAACTAACTAGTCTAATCCCTAGTCTTTGTGCAGATACTGGCAGGGGGTGTTATGCACTGGTTCCATCGGAAACAGAAAGGTAACATGAAATCCAGTGACTGATCTGAATCCTGTGGCAATTTATCACAATCATACAATGTGATTTTCTGGATTTTTGTTTTAGATTCAGTCTCTCACAGTTGAAGTGTACCTATGATAAAAAATTACAAACCTCTAAATGCTTTTTAAGGAAAACCTGCAAAATCGGCAGTGTATCAAATAATTGTTCTCCCCACTGTATATGGGTAAGATAGTCTAGCTAGCTACATTTTAAGATATTATACGTTTATAATTTTTCTAAGTTGTTTTCATTTCAAGTTAAAGCGTACTGTTAACTAGCTAGCTAAAGTTAGCTGGCATGATCTGTGTAGTAAAACATTTTTATCTCAGAGCCATTTGCATTGCTAGTTATAGCCTGGCTAACATTGAACCTGGTTGGTTAGCTACCTGCAGAATCATGCAGGGTAGTAACGTTATGAGTTGAGATTATGGTTCATTGTTTAGCTAGCTAGCTACATGTCTTAACAAAAGACTCAACTATGCAAGTAACCATTTCAATAGACTGTTCATGATGTCACTGCAACAACTGTCGATAGATGTAGCTGGTAAATTCCCTCTGGCTATCTACTCCGATTTCAGAGCACTCTCGTCTGTGTGCCAGAGCGTAGAATAACTTATGAATTTACAAATGCTCAACACCCATTGGCCGGTGTCAGTAAACATAGGGGGAAAAGCGTTGGCAGCAGCACAGTTAGAGTCACCAACGCTCTGGATAACATAAAAACAGCTTAACCAGCTCTGCTAGGAAGGGTAAAATGGTCAAAGTGAGCTGTTCTCTCATTTGTGTCTGGAAGTAGCTAGCCAATGTTAGACAGTTAGCTTGGGTGCTTGACTGCTGTTGTTAGGTCTGAATGCTCTGAATGCTCCGAGAGCAAAACGCTCTTTAAGAACGGACAATCTTACGGACGCTCTGAGTTTACGGACGCTCTGAGTTTACGGACGCTCTGAGTTTACGGACGCTCTGAGTTTATGAACGCTCTGAGTTTACGGGCGCTCTGAGTTTACGGACGCTCTGAGTTTACGGATGCTCTGAGTTTACGGACGCTCTGAGTTTACGGAAGCTCAGAGTTTACGGACGCTCTGAGTTTACGGACGCTCTGAGTTTACGGACGCTCTGAGTTTACGGACGCTCTGAGTTTACGAACACCCAGAGCTCACTCTGGCACTCCAGAATGAATTTACGAATACACCCATAGTATAAACCAGCCTTTAGTCTTGAAATCTTTGGTTGTTTAGCACATGGCCTCACATGTGAATCCTTAAAGATATGGCCTAAGGCTTAAGAGGGTGTGAACTATGTTGAATGGGTGTAGACAAAGAAGAGCTCCAGTAGGTTTACCAAAGGTTTACCAGGTCCAGTAGGTTTACCAAAACATTCAAGAGCCATTTTCTCAAGTGAGGTTACAAGTGTATCAACTTTCAAAGCAGAATTACTTTCCCATTGTTCCTCAACTCTAGTGTATGATATACCATTTTCTAGTTTCTACTTATTCAATGTAAACCACTTTTAAAAAACCATTTCAAATGTTGCTACATAAGACCGAATCAAGTCGGTCGGTCACATATGTGGTTCCTACCAACTCAAGTGGTTATCCTTTACCAAATCAGCACCTAAAACTCCAATGGTGAGGAAATAGGCACAAACAAATGGCTTTGTAGACCAACAGATAGGGGAGAAAAGTTCTTCCCTTCCAGAATCCACCAAAACAAAACCCCCTAAAGCCTCCAAGGATAAACCCTGGGAAAAAAATATGCGTGACACTCCCAAAGTTTGACTTTAACGAAGACTGCCAAACATATAGTACACAGCTGAACCCAATTTGGCACCAATTACTACCCCTACATGGTGCTCCAATCTGACCACAGAACAGAGAGTCTAAACCAATGTCAACCTAACAAAACAGCCAAATTTACAAATAACATGCTACCAAAACTACCATATAACCAAAATCCTCAATAGGATGAGCCCCCACTGTGTTACATTACATCATAGTTCATAACAACAAGGGGGAGACCACACATGAAATGGAATGCATTTATTAAACTAAATAATAAACACAAACATGTACCATAAGCTGTGGACGTCTATACGATCATTAGTATACGCAGTGTGTAGATGAGTGGAGAGAGTGTTGTCTGGTGGAAACAGACCAATAACCAAAAGGTGGAGGAAGCCAGCCTGCCAGTCAGGGAAGAGAGACAGTGTTGTCTGGTGGAAACAGACCAGCAACCAAAAGGTGGAGGAAGCCAGCCTGCCAGTCAGGGAAGAGACAGTGTTGTCTGGTGGAAACAGACCAGCAACCAAAAGGTGGAGGAAGCCAGCCTGCCAGTCAGGGAAGAGAGACAGTGTTGTCTGGTGGAAACAGACCAGCAACCAAAAGGTGGAGGAAGCCAGCCTGCCAGTCAGGGAAGAGAGACAGTGTTGTCTGGTGGAAACAGACCAGCAACCAAAAGGTGGAGGAAGCCAGCCTGCCAGTCAGGGAAGAGAGACAGTGTTGTCTGGTGGAAACAGACCAGCAACCAAAAGGTGGAAAGCCAGCCTGCCAAAAGAGGTGTTGTCTGGTGAAACAGACCAGCAACAAAAGGTGGAAAGCCAGCCTGCCAGTCAGGAAACAGTGTTGTCTGGTGGAAACAGACCAATAACCAAAAGGTGGAGGAAGCCAGCCTGCCAGTCAGGAAGAGAAACAGTGTTGTATGGTGGAAACAGACCAATAACCAAAAGGTGGAGGAAGCCAGCCTGCCAGTAAGAGAAGAGAAACAGTGTTGTCTGGTGAAACAGACCAATAACCAAAAGGTGGAGGAAGCCAGCCTGCCAGTCAGGGAAGAGAGACAGTGTTGTATGGTGAAAAGAAAGTATTGGCATTTGTGGTAACCCTTTATAGCCTGCCAGCGAAGCCTGCCCAGGTGCTCCACATCAGCTTACAATCCTCCCATTTCTGCCCACTGGCCTCCTGCAACAAGCAGACTACAAGCAGACTCCTGCAACAAGCAGACTCCTGCAATAGGCAGACTACAAGCAGACTCCTGCAATAGGCAGACTACAAGCAGACTCCTGCAACAAGCAGACTACAAGCAGACTCCTGCAACAAGCAGACTCCTGCAACAAGCAGACTCCTGCAACAAGCAGACTACAAGCAGACTCCTGCAACAAGCAGACTCCTGCAACAAGCAGACTCCGGCAACAAGCAGACTCCGGCAACAAGCAGACTCCTGCAACA
>NC_088405.1:102936362-102943862 GCF_034236695.1 Oncorhynchus nerka
ATTGGTGGAGTGCTGCAGAGATGGTTGTCCTTCTGGAAGGTTCTCCCATCTCCACAGAGGAACTCTGGAGCTCTGTCAGAATGACCATTGGGTTCTTGGTCCCCTCCCTGATCAAGGCCCTCCTCCCCCGATTGCTCAGTTTGGCCGGATGGCCAGCTCTAGGAAAAGTTTTGGTGGTTCCAAACTTCTTCCATTTAAGAATTATGGAGGCCACTGTGTTCTTGGGGACCTTCAATGCTGCAGACATTTTTTGGTACCCTTTCCCAGATCTGTGCATCGACACAATCCTTTCTTGGAGCTCTACGGACAATTCCTACGACCTCATGGCTTGGTATTTGCTCTGACATGTGCTAACTGTGGGCATTATATAGACAGTGTTATATATCATGGCTTGATTGGCATTATATATCTTTCCAAATCATGTCCAATCAATTGAATTTAACACAGGTGGATGCCAATCAAGATGTAGAAACATCTCAAGGATGATCAATGCAAACAGGATGCACCTGAGCTCAATTTTGAGTCTCAAATAAAATCAAATTGTAAAAGACACAAAGACGAAATCAATCTGGCACCTGACACACATCTATTGCCCAGTGATACTAGACTAAAGCTGTACTCAGGAGAGCTAATGAGCTCTATGGGCACCTTTGAGACCGAATGTGTTATTCGGGGACGCAAACACAAGCTAGAGTTTGAGATTGTGAAAACCAGTCAACATCCTCTCCTCTCAGGCTCTACATGCGAACGCCTGGGACTGATGCAGTTCACTGTACCAAATGACCTGCATATTGTGGATCATGTCCAGCATGGACCCCTGTCCAAAGAACAACTACTCAGCAGATATGACGATGTATTCAACATGCCCGTTGAATCTGTGCCTGGGGAGGTACACTTTGAAGTGGATGAGAGTATCACTCCAGTCCAGTGTGCTCCTCGCAATGTGCCCTGCGCAATGAAAGTGGCTGTGAAGGCCCAGCTGGACAAGTATGAGGCCGATGGCCACATGACATCTGTGACTGAACCAACGGACTGGATCAGCAATGTGGTCATAGTGAAAAAAACAGAGAAGCTGAGGGTCTGCATCGACCCAAAGCATCTGAACCAAGCACTGAAACGATCCCTTATAGAGGATGTCCTCTATACGCTTCCCAAGACCAGGATTTTCACCTTTGTGGATGCCCGAGATGCATTCCTTCAATGCAAGCTGGACGAAGAAAGCAGCTTCATGACTACCTTCTGGACCCCCTGGGGTCGGAAACACTGGCTCAAGCTCCCGTTTGGTGTCTCAGTGGCACCTGAGGTAGACCAACGCAAGCAGCACGAGTTACTGGCTGGGCTCAAGGGCATTGAACCCATCGCCGATGATGTCCTTATCGTAGGCTGTGGTGACACAGACGAAGAAGCAGAACGCGACCATGATGTGAAGCTCCTGGCACTGATGGAGCGCTGCCGATCAGTTAAGCTTCTTCTTGGCCTGAAGAAGCTGCAGTTCAAGGTGAAAGACGTCCACTTCCATGGCCACATTATCTCGGAAAAAAGCCTGAAGCCGGACCCAAAGATACACCATGGCTGGACAAAAACACACCATGGCACTGGCTACCCAAGCACGAGGCCGCAGTGCAGGTGTTGCGCTACTACGACATCACGAGGCCTGTCACAATCCAGAGCGACTCCAGCCAAAGGGGACTTGGATGTTGCCTTATGCAGGAAGGCCAGCCCGTCGCGTTTGCCTCGAGAGCGCTCACCCCCACCGAACAAAACTGTGTACAAATTGAGAAAGAGCGCCTCAGCATCATTTTCTCCTGTATGGTCGAGAGCTGGTCACCGCTGAAACTGACCACAAACCATTCATTGCCATATTCAGTAAACCTCTCCTCAACGCGCCCAAGAGGCTTCAAAGCATGCTCCTGAATCTGCAAAACTACAGCCTGAAGGTAATTTACAAGCCAGGACCAGAGATGTACATCAGCGACACACTGAGCAGGGCAACAGCACAATGTACAGGCAGAGGCACTGTCTATCAGTGGCAGGCCATCTGTTCGCTACAGCAGGAACAACAAGATGTTCAACAGATCAATCATGCAGACTACTTAAACGTCACAGACAACCGCCTAGCCCAGATCAGGCAACACACTGACAAGGACGAACACCTATAGTCACTGAAGTCCATGGCTCTCGCAGGTTGGCCATACCTGAAAGAGGAGACACCTTTCACAGTGAGAGAATACTGGACCTTTCGAGATGACATCAGCGTGCAAAATGGTGTCTTGTTCAGAGGTCAGAAGGTCATTATTCCCAAATCACTACGTCCAGAGGTGCTTACCCACATACACTCCAGTCACATTGGAGGTGACGCATGCTACCGCCAGGCTCGTGAAACATTATACTGGCCAAACATGCAAGCAGAAATTAAAGACTTTGTCAGCAACTGTACCACATGCAACGAGTACGCTCATGAACAGCAAAAGGAAACCATGATGTCACACGAACTGCCCACAAGGGCCTGGCAAATCGTCAGCATGGACTTATTCAGCCACAGACAAAAGGACTATCTGCTCATCGTTGATCACTACTCTGACTTTTGGGAAATTGAACTGCTCCCTGACTTGTCTGCAGAGACGGTCATAAAGCGCTGCAAGGCGCAGTTTGCAAGGCAAGGTCAGCCTGACAAGGTAATCACAGACAATGTCCCACAATTCACTGCACAGTTCAAGCGTTTTGCCTCAGAATGGGAGTTTGACCACGTGATCTCCTCTCCAAGACACCCAAAAGCAAATGGCAAGGCAGAGTCAGCTGTCAAGATCGCAAAAAACCTGTTAAGCAGGGCCTTGCGCGACAGTAACGACCCATGGAAAGCGATCTTACAGTGGAGGAACACACCCACTTAAAACATGGACAGCAGCCCAGCACAACGCCTTCTGTCCAGACGTCTGAAGACTACCATCCCCGTAGCTAACAAGCTACTTGAGCCCTGCGTCATGGTTGGCATCACGGACAAACTGCGTCACAGAAAGCAGCTCACTAAGTGCTTCTACCGGACTGCTCGAGGCCTACCAGAGCTGGATGTGGGTGAAACGATAAGGATGAAACCGCTGCCGGGAGACCACACAGGACTTTGGAGGCTGGGCACATGCCAGCAGATAGTTGCACCACATTCTTACCTGGTGGATGTTGGTGGCTCCCTCTATCGTCGCAATCAGGTGGATCTGCGCGTAGCAGAGCAGACAAACCAGAACACGCCATACACTCACCTAGATGAGCTGGATCACAGTCCAGGCCTAAGGGTAAGGGGTGCAGAATTGAGACATGAGCCAACTGAAGTTGAGGCTTCTACCCCACCAAGCTCTCCAGCTCGTGGCCCTAATCCTATTCCTGTCAGAGCCAATACTTACTGACGGGTGGGTCGGCTGTGCAAGCCACCGGACAGGCTTACTCTGTAAGCCAATACTTACTGACGGGTGGGCCGGCTGTGCAAGCCACCGGACAGGCTTACTCTGTAAGCCAATACTTACTGACGGGTGGGCCGGCTGTGCAAGCCACCGGACAGGCTTACTCTGTAAGCCAATACTTACTCACGGGTGGGTCGGCTGTGCAAGCCACCGGACAGGCTTACTCTGTAAGCCAATACTTACTGACGGGTGGGCCGGCTGTGCAAGCCACCGGACAGGCTTACTCTGTAAGCCAATACTTACTGACGGGTGGGCCGGCTGTGCAAGCCACCGGACAGGCTTACTCTGTAAGCAAGGGATTGTTAACTTGTCCTCTGTTAATTTAAACAAAAATTAAAAGGAAGATGACAACTGAAGTAAAAAGAAAATGCTTTTTCAATTGTTATGACTTGACTGTTAAGAACTTAATGTTATGCCGTTATGTTTGCACTTTCTATTGAAAAGGATGATGTTACGGAGTCTAGTTGATAGGTTTTCGACTAGCCGGACTTGTGGCCATAGGCACCCTTTTCCGGGGGTCAGGCCCCCCTCTCTGGGTCAGCCTCAGCCCTCTCTGGCCCTCTCCCCCATATCACTGGGGTAGGGAGCTGGCTGGCTGTAGTTGCACCCCCTGGTACCCCCCCCCCCTTCAGTCCACACAGTAACTGGGTTAGAGAGTTAATGTCACCTGTAATTGCACACTGGACAGGTGTAATGAATATATGTAACAATGACCATAACAAGCGTTCTAATCACCTGTAAATGCACACTGGACAGGTGTAATGAATATATGTAACAATGACCATAACAAGCGTTCTAATCACCTGTAAATGCACACTGGACAGGTGTAATGAATATATGTAAAAAGGGCCATAACAAGCGTTCTAATCACCTGTAAATGCACACTGGACAGGTGTAATGAATATATGTAAAAAGGGCCATAACAAGCGTTCTAATCACCTGTAAATGCACACTGGACAGGTGTAATGAATATATGTAAAAAGGGCCATAACAAGCGTTCTAATCACCTGTAAATGCACACTGGACAGGTGTAATGAATATATGTAACAATGGCCATAACAAGCGTTCTAATCACCTGTAAATGCACACTGGACAGGTGTAATGAATATATGTAACAATGACCATAACAAGTTCTAATCACCTGTAAATGCACACTGGACAGGTGTAATGAATATATGTAACAATGGCCATAACAAGCGTTCTAATCACCTGTAAATGCACACTGGACAGGTGTAATGAATATATGTAAAAAGGGCCATAACAAGCGTTCTAATCACCTGTAAATGCACACTGGACAGGTGTAATGAATATATGTAACAATGACCATAACAAGCGTTCTAATCACCTGTAAATGCACACTGGACAGGTGTAATGAATATATGTAACAATGACCATAACAAGCGTTCTAATCACCTGTAAATGCACACTGGACAGGTGTAATGAATATATGTAACAATGACCATAACAAGCGTTCTAATCACCTGTAAATGCACACTGGACAGGTGTAATGAATATATGTAACAATGACCATAACAAGCGTTCTAATCACCTGTAAATGCACACTGGACAGGTGTAATGAATATATGTAACAATGACCATAACAAGCGTTCTAATCACCTGTAAATGCACACTGGACAGGTGTAATGAATATATGTAACAATGACCATAACAAGCGTTCTAATCACCTGTAAATGCACACTGGACAGGTGTAATGAACACATGTAAAAATGACTTTTGACTCCTAAAAAAGCTTGTGAAAAATGTTAATTACAAGTGTTAAGACGAATTCCATGTAGGACGATCTGAACATTTTGGCTTTCCATAGCGCCAGAGAATTTACGAACGCGCCTTTTGGTTGAGCGGGGTTCCGTCGCCATGGTGACCAATAGACATCAACAACCCGACGGTCGACATGGCATCTGAGACTAAGTTTTCCTTCAACCTCCTCCCAACCAAGACATTTTCCTTCCTTCAGGACAAAAGCACGCTACAACTACTCATGAAATGGTTACGTTATAGATCTTATGGTTTTGTGTCATTTATTTGTCTATGTTTATAGCTAGTTAGCTATAGTTATCAACATCATCCTAGCTAGCTACTGTTACTAACGTTAGCAGACCAGCTATGTAGACAAGACAAACTAGCTAGGTATATCAGTGTGTCAGTTCTCTAGTGAAACCAGCTAATGGATTTGTGTGTGTGTGTGTGTGTGTGTGTGTGTGTGTGTGTGTGTCAGGTCCATGCTAGGGCGCATCTCAGCCCAGGCCTTCAGCTTTGACCAGAACTTCTACCCATACAACAGCCACGACTTTACTCTGGTGAGTTAACGTACACACACACACACGTTTGTTTCCAGGCACTGCACCTTGTAAAGGGTCAATAGTAATGTCTGTGTGTGTGTGTGTGTCAAGAGTTTCTTCAGAGACCCCTGTGTGCTGACCAACCTCAGGAAGATGGAGGCTGGAGCCTGGGTTACTCTGGGTATGTCATGTCACCTCTATCACCTCTCCCCAGTTAGCAATCCGAAGGCCTGTGTCCCTCCAGAGTGGTCGCACGCTCTGCAATAGTTTTTTTTGCCAATTGCCTCATTCATGGGGTGATATGACACTTTGTCAAGCAGCAGCCTTGCTCCTGCCAGTCACGTGCCGTTTTCCTCACGCAGCCTACCGTCCCTCTCCCAACCCGCTACACTACAGCTGCCAATCAGAGGCAAGATGCTTTTTCAGCGTCAAGCCAGTGGCGTGATTACACCCTGTCACCACTTATTTGGATCTATTTGTATTATTTAAGATACGTTGGATGCCATGTTCATTTGAAAAACAGTTGGGGATTTCCTGTCAAATCAAATTAAATGTTTTATTGACAGGCTTCTCACACAGTAAAATGGCAACAAAAGTGACATAGTAAAGGAATCAAAGTGACATTGTAAATATAATAAAACTAAATCAAGTACAGAAACATGCAGATCAAAGAAAATAAGTTAACTTAGATAGCCTACAGGCATCTATACTGAACAAAAATATAAACTCAACATGACAATTTCAACAATTTCATGAGTTACAGTTCATATAAGGAAATAGGTCAATTGAAATCAATTAATTAGGCCCTAATCTATGGAAAATGGCTACCAAGACTATTGCTGATGCCTTGCCTGTTTGATGGCTCGTCAGAGGTCGTAGTGTAATTTCTTATAATTGTCCGGGTTAATGTCCCGCTCCTTGAAAGCGGCAGCTCTAACCGATTGGTCAGTGCGGATGCTGCCTGCAATCCATGGCTTCTGGTTGGGGTATGTATGTACGGTTGTTGTGGAGACAATGTGGTCGATGAACTTATTAATGAAGGAGACTGATGTAAATATTATCGGATGAGTTCTGGAACATATTCCAGTCTGTGCTAGCAAAACAGTCCTGTAGCTTAGCAACCGCTTCATCGGACCACTTCCGGTACATCCTGTTTGAGTTTTTGCTTGTAAGCAGGAATCAGGAGGATAGCGTTATGGTCTGATTTGCTAAAGGGAAGGCGAGGGAGGGCCTTGTATGCGTTTCTATGTGTGGAGTAAAGGTGATCTAGAGTTAATGGCAAAGAAGGGGGCAGAGTGATAAATGGCAGATATGTGAGGGCAGAACTAATACACAGGCTCTGACCTCTCACTAAGGGATGGCCAGATGGTGAACTACAAAGCACAAAATGGCCACCCCTACAAGAACTACAGATCCCAAAATAGTCGACCGCCAAAAACGACAATAGCCAGAAGCAAAGGGAACGCTAGCAAGGTGGGGCCGACCCACATATTACGGGTCAAGCCACACCAGGAAGAGAGAGAGAGCAAGGAGCTGTGGACCATTGAGAAAGAGGAAGTGATAATATATCTGATGGATTTACCGTGTATGACCTGGACTGTTTGGACTTACCTGTTGGCGGTTTTGGACCCTGATCTACCGAGAACCCTTGATTTGTGTACCGAACCCTGCTGTCCTCGACCACGCCTGCGGCCTGGGGGGTCTAGAAACAAACATTCGGGCACTGTCCTGTTCGAAAGAGCTCTCTC